>NC_092868.1:26317848-26485881 GCF_032062135.1 Pyxicephalus adspersus | reverse complement strand
TTATATGAATATTTCTTTGTATTGGATTCAATACAGCTATTTTGAATTGAATCCAATACAAAATTATTTGAATTTCCCACCGATCCTCCCGCCTGCACCAACGCATGTACTGAAGTCACCATTAAACCCCGTAGATCTCGTCTCTGCACTTCGCGGCTGGAGATCGAGGAGGCGGGAACCAGCAGGACGCCGGGGGACAGCGACAGAACAAGGTAGGTGGTTTTTTTTTTTAGTTAAAAGCTACCCCATGTGTGACACGGGAATACCGCTTTTTGCAGGTGAAATCCACCTTGGGAATACCGCTAGGGGGGTTAAAGCAAAGAAGTGGAATATTCTTGAATGGCTAAGTCAGTCACCTGGTCTGAACCCAATTGAGCATGCATTTCACTTGTTGAAGACTAAACTTCGGACAGAAAGGCCCACAAACAAACACCAACTGAAAGCCGCTGCAGCAAAGGCCTGGCAGAGCATTAAAAAAGAGTAAACCCAGCATCTGGTGATGTCCATCAGTTCAAGACTACAGGCTGTCATTGCCAGCAAAGGGTTTTCCACCAAGTTTTAGAAATGAACATTTTATTTTCAGCTTTTTAATTTGTCCAATTACTTTTGAGCCCCTGAAATGAAGTGATTGTGTAAAAAAAAGGCTATAGTCTGCAGTTCAACTGCATCTCAACTATTTCATTTAAAATTAATTGTGATAATGTACAGAACCAAAATTAGGAAAAAGTTCTCTGTCCAAATATTTATGGACCTAAATGTAGTTTCAGCAACTACTATAGATTGCTTTAAGAAAAAGATGGATTATTTCTAGCACAGAATATAACTGGGTATTAAGGCTTTAAAGTAAAGATAACAGAGACTGCTGATCCAGGAAACATCCAATTGCCTCATGGAATCAGGAAGGAATAGTTTAAAGCAAATTGTACCAGGGGTTATTTGTGCCTTCCTCTGAACCATCTATGTCTATTGCGTTTCATATCTGGGATATGTTTATTTCATCAGTGGTTGAACTTGATAGACCTGTTTTTTTTTCAATCTGACTTAGTATGTAACTAACTTCCCCCAATGGAAGAGCTTTACTGGCCCCATGTCATTCCATCCACACAGCCTTAGGTTACTGGAGGCCATAGCACTGGCCAGGAATGAAGGAGGGTGTACAGGCTTCCACAGTGGTGGGTAAGTCTTCTTTTATGAGAAATGCCATTAGGAACCAGACAAAAGTACACTTTCAGCCCACCAGTAGCGTTTCTATACTCTGTGTGGATACCATCTTTACTGTCATGGCTGGATATACACAAGGGTACAACCTTCACTACACATCGTCAGTAGTTAACCCTGAACGTCATCACAAGTCGCCAAATCACGTCACTGTAACTATGACAACTAGTAGAAAAAATGGCGACCCGGCCTGAAAACGCGTGGAACTGTGGGGCAGCTCACATGACCTTGCACTACGACCTCGGTGCCGGCTTCAACCAATGAAAAACCAAGGTTGCCGAGATGGGGCCAATCACAAGACTATTGGCAGCAAGCTAGGCTGCACCGCAAGAAGCCGGCTGATTGACGGAACGAGCGAACCAATGAAGTCGGGGAAAGGAGGAGTGCTTGTGCTTTTCTATCAATAGCGAAGAAGAAGAGGCGTGGCTTAGGCTGCCAGCGGGTTCGGTTGCTCGTGTCGTGTGTGAGTGTATGTGAAAAAACCCGGAGAGCTCAGGAGAGGAGAGGAAAGGTGAGACTATGATGGGGGAGAAGGAGGGTGAAATAGCTAAGGAGTACCTGGGGCACGAGGGGGTAATGGAGTCCTAGGTAGGTTATAACCTGGCATACTGAGTATGAATGGGACATGCTAGGGAAGGTGAACATGCAGCACAGGGAGGAGACTGCACATTGCTGTGGAGGGGAACTCAAGAGCTGCATTTGGCCTGTCCTGTGACTCTGCTTATGGTGGCACAAGGTAGACTAATCCAGGGGCCCAGGGGGGAGGAGGGGCCTTCTATCAGCAAGCTGAATACACTGGCCTCATAGAGCTGTGATACCATACTGAGTGGAATTATTAATGCTCTGTGGTAGGACATACATAGTGACAACGCTTCCCACTGTGGATCTAATTATCACCCTAGAACACGAAGTGTATTGTTACTTTAAGAACTCCTCTTCCTCGCCCCATCTCTGTAACATAAAAGGGAGTTGTTTTGTTGTCCACAGAGAGCTGAGAAAAATGCTTAGACATTAAGCTTCACAACATTTCTTTGATGCATTTCTTTCCATTTTTTGTTAGACTGACTTTGTTGATCACGCGCTGCATAAAAATTCCCACCTAAATGTACATGTTCGCAATGAGGCTCAGCTGACCAAGGCAAGAACAAATATTGCTACCTGGCAGGATCAAGCACTATAGACAGGGTTCAGGAGGCATAAACACAAGGGGATACCATTGTGCAGGATTGTCTTCCTGATAGTGACACTGTCAAAATGTGCCCATTGTAGTCACTATTCATGTGACTAGGTTGTTAACCTATAACTGGAACCAACATATTACACAGCGTTGTACAAAGTCTATAGTCCTATTACTAGCCGTCCCTCAAAGGAGCTTACAATCTAATGTCCATACCATAGTCATATGTCATTAATACAGTCTAAGGTCAATTTTTGGGGAAGCCAATTAACCTAACTGCATGTTTTTGGAATGTGAGAAGAAACCAGAGTACCCAAGCAAGCATGGGATGAACCTGCAAACTCCATGTAGATAGTGTTCTGGCTGAGTCCTGGACCTGGGCCCTAGCGCTGCAAAGGCCATAGTGCTAACCACTGAACCACCATGTATTGATTTGAGAACAATGCTAATATTACTACAACAAAAAAGTATTGGAGGATTTTAATGATTGGGCATTCATATTTTTCCAAGAAGATCTCTTATTAAGGGAATTTACAGACATTTCAGAATATTGTTAGACACCCATGCAAAACAGGTCTGCTTATTGTACGTAATATTTTCTATATATAAGTGACTTATAAGGGCAGGGTTTTTCTATTTAGGGTGCAGCCATATTTGATCAGCACACAAGTAGGCTCTGCTTGAAGCTTTCTTTTTCTACAGAATGCTGGTACTTTCCTTCTCCTTTTGCATGCTTCTGTCATTGTCGGGTTAGTCTCATCGTTGGGGACACAGACAGCAACTTTCCCTTTTCAACCCTCCCAATAAAGGTCCAGTTCCCATTCATCTGTGCATTACATTCACATTGCTATCTGCATTGGCATCTATTGTAATTAATGGGCCAATTAACACACAGAACCGTTGTGTTTGCTGTGCTTTTGAAAGCGCAATGCCTGACTATGGTATTACTTTGCACCAGTAGGGTATATTTGGATGCTATTAACAATGAATGGCAATGCAGTGCACCAATGGTGTGGAATGTCGCGCGCTGTAGAAAAGCTTGCATTTTCACACGCAAGCATTTTTCATCATCTCAACTCACAAGTCCTCAAAGTCCTCTTATCACAGTTTGTCTGTGTTCCAGATATTTTGCAAACTTCTTTTACAAACTAAAAAAAAAGCACATATTGAATTAGATATAAAAGCTGCTTTAGCTGATCACTCCCTTAAAAGGGGTCGCTTGACTGTCACTGATGTGAAACATGTCAGGATTCCTGATTTGCATATTATTTCTGGGACAGAGATTTAAAGGATCAGCATGACAACCATGCAAGTTTAATCTGAAAAACGGAGGGCAGCAATGGTAGCTTTACATTAGGCACCTAAAACTTCAATCTCCTCAGTTGGTCTTATCAGTTACATAATGACCTCAAGAATGTCAGATCACTGCCACTGGAAACAATCTGTTTTTATGATCATTTCCAGTTACCCATGAATAAAGGAGCACTGTACACACAGCGTCATTCTGCGCTATAGGGAGAGAGATAAGAATGCGCAAGCGGAACCCCACTTTACTTTCTTCCAATGAAATACACAAAGATGATTTCCATTCGGACATTTGTTATTCTGCCGTCGCTGGGGACTGCTATAAATGTGTCAGATATTTACCCAAGATATTTACCCGAGATCAGGCTTCATTTCAGGCAACAATTATCTGGCGTGTGTTCATACCCTTAGGAGCGTGGAGGGAAATGTTCAATTTTCCCTATAATTCACAGAGAGTACAGAATTTTTCTCATCCTAATCTTTATAAAACATTATTCTGTCAGTAGTAGCTTTTCACCTTGATAAATTTATGGTTGGGGTGACTATACAGCAGTTCAGAGAACAAGTGGATATATCCTAACATGGACCTGTCTATGGCTGTCCTAATGAAGGAAAGACATATTTACCTGTGGTTCTGATTATCTGGTTACATATGCTGTAATGTCAATATTCTCAGGTTTTGGGAATGCCAGTTTTTCTGATGTTTTGTTGTGGCAGCCTGGGTATTCTCATTCCCTCCTGCTATAAAATCTTACCAACTCTCACATATATAAGAATGAAGTATCACTGCATAAAAGAGAGGTGGATCCATGGAGAAACGTGCCATTTTTTACATCATACAATAGCATTGCTAGATGGTAGCTTATATTTTCTGAATTTAGCACAGTTGCAGCGTTCCCTGGATATTATAGGCCATATTCTTATTTGTTTTAGTTGTTTAATTACCATGTTGCGCCAAACTCTGCTTTATTGTTGCATTAATCCTTTAATTCTCTGCTTTGTTTTCACAGAAATCATGGGGAATGTTTTGGCTGCCAGCTCTCCCTCTCCCCCTCCTGCAGGGTCCCCACCAGGCCCTGGTTTAGTATCTGTGCCTCCTGGGTTCACAATGCCCCCTGTCTCTGGCCTGGGCCAGGTTGCAGAAAAGAAAGAAACTCAGGAAGAGCGGTTACCTAATCCTGGCACTTTTGAGGAGTGTCACCGCAAGTGCAAAGGTGAGAAATTGACTCTGAAGTCAGTCATAGAAGTATTTAAAAATTTCTATTATCTTATGCAATTTTGCTGTTTCTCACACCAAAAAAGTATGAGATTAGAAAATCCAAACAGCTTTTTGGAAAAAAAAGTTCCATTTTGGCATCTTATTTGTATTATGCCTCAGTGTCCTAGTGTCCTGTTTTCTAATCAATGTAATCATTTGTAGCAATGTAATAGTGTCTTCAGTGTAATGTAATAATTTAGACTTGGTGCACATTAGAAGTAACTAAAACTGGCATTTACCTTTCATGAGCACCTACTGGTGACTGTTAGGTGCCTGGGAGTGGTAGCAGGAGGTAACTGCTGGGCTTTTCCTGACATTTACAAGTGTCTGCAAAAGCCTAGCAAAATAGTGTTTTTTTATTGAATCCTTATGAAAAAAACCTATCAAAAGCTTGCACAGCAGTGACAAGCAGTTTCAATTCAAGTCTGTGGGGATAGCTGGGGTGGCAAAGTGCCTTTGCAAAGTGTCTTACTGCCTGAAAAAAAAAAAAAAACTGAACCGTTGCTCCAATGTTAACCATTTTTTGCAGGATGGTTTAGGTAGTAAATCAACTTGCAGAAAATGCTATTGTGATGGCTGCATGTAAAAGATAAAAGCAAACTTTCATTGAGAGCCTATAGCTCATCAGTTCTTGTGAAGTCCCTTTAAGTGTAATTAGAATATACCATAAATCATGTCTCTGCCTAATGTGTTTGTCAGATTACTAACCTCAGTTTAATTTCCTTTTGTTTTGCCTTTTTCAAATAGAATTATTCCCCATGCAAATGGAAGGCGTTAAGCTTACTGTAAATAAGGGTTTGAGCAACTATTTCCAGGTAAGCCTTGTTAATATGTCATTTTAACAAGTGATCGTTTGGCTTTTTTATCTGCTGGTTAAATGGTCCACCAGTCCCTTGTATGCTTAGAGTTATGCAGCAATTTTGTGCATCATCACACACCACAGTCCCAGAATGTGTTTTTAAAAAAGCCTAAACTGAGAGACTATGGAGGCTGTCTGTGCAGGGCTCTTTCAGCAATAATGCTAGTTACCTCTGGTGGCCATGATTTTAGTACTTTGAGGCATTACCTGAGAGAGGAATGGAGAAACCCAGCTATGAGGAGAGATTAGCTGAACTAAATCTATTCTCCCTTGAGAAGAGACGTTTAAGGGGGATATGATCACCCTGTATAAATTTATAAAAGGTCCATATGGAGCAGAGGTTGGCCACACAGACCACTAAATTCATCATTTTTAGTCCTGTGGACCATTAATATGAATTAAAAAAAAATCTATTTGTTAAGTAATGATCTCCCCAATAGTGCCTGACGAGGACTGTGGAGGCTCTGATTCATTGATAGCTCATGATTAAGTGAGGTATTACTATTGTTACTATTATCATTAGTTGCATTATCTTTGGTATTACTAAAGTAAAATATTTTTTTCCTTTTTCTAACTCATTGTGGGTTTATTTCATTGTAATCTAAGACCAAACAAGAAATTATAGTTAAAGTCAAACTATTTGATTAAATATAGCAGTTAAGAAAATACACAGTTAGGGTCATACTTACATAAAAGAACATCTGAGAAATAAACAAATAAAATAAAATTTGGATGAGAATCGGTATTTGCGGAGCGGGGTGACTGTTGTAATGGTGGAAACAATACTGAAATGTACAGCTCGGCAACAGTCGCCTTATACAACTGAAGAATACGCTGACGTCAGGCTGCGCCTCCTTGTTTTTCTGTCTCTAGTACAATTTGTGAATTTAGTGCAATATAAAGTCAAAAACTGTCATTCAGAATATAAGAATTTATTGGAATATTATTTTTGTTTTATTATTAATAAAACATTAAACTTGCTAATAATGTCAAATTTTTTTCTGTGGACCGCCACAATTTTTCCAAAACCAATCACTAGTTGCTGATAGAGAACTCTCTTCCCAACTATTCACTTAACAGTGACCGTTGATCCAGGGAACATCCGATTGCCTCATGGAATATGGAAGGATTTTTTTTCCCCCTGTTGGAGCAAATTTTACCAGATTTTTTTTTGCCTTCCTCTAGATCAACTATGGACATAAAATAAACTAAATAGATCATGTGCAGTCCAGTCATAATACCTTCAACAGGATGGGAACTAAAGATAAACTGATCCATTCTTGTTGAAAAATCCTTTTAACTTTTTAAGTTAAGGAGATGGTTGAATGACACTGTGAGTTAGTTGACTTGTGTGTAGTCAGCATGTTGTTAATGTAAGCAACACCTTTGCACACGACCCTGGCTGAAGTCTTGCATAGAAGCACTGACAATAATACAGTTACAGTGTTTACTTTATGGCTCAGAAATGTATTTATCTGGGGTTTCTTTTTAACAAAATGGCTAGAACTCTTACCATGTCAGTTTGTCTCATTTCTTTTTTTGTCTCTCAGGTAAATCATACGATTGCACTCAGTACCCTCGGTGATTCAAATTATCATTTTGGAGCCACATATGTTGGAACAAAACAACTGAGCCCGACAGAGGTGAGAATATTAACTATGTTTAGCAGGCACTACAAAGTGGAATCTAATTCTAACTACTGTTCCAGCTTAGTAAAAAAAAAAGGCTGCGTACACATGTTCAATAATTGTCATGAAATCTTGAAAGATCCTTTCCAACGACAAAAGAATTAACAATGCATGACCAAGCTTTGTACATACAGCACTTTTCTGCTCTATATAGGAGGGAAAAAGGCGGAGCCGCACCCCACTACGTTCTCTCCCTTTCACTTCCATTATGATTGTTCGTTGTCTGTGGATCCGCCAGGATGGCTCCATGAACGATCAGCACTGTACACACACCAGATTCTTGTCCGATATTAGGCCTGAGGGGATTATCGGACCAGAATCATCTGATGTATGTACGTAGCCTATGCCTCCTCTCTAGTAGGCTCATAGTGTGATAAGAGATTTGGCAAAACATAACTTTGCTAAGCAAATACAGAAGATGTATTTTTTAGAGAACTGTACCAGTTTTAAATGACTGGGTACTCGCTCATGCTCCTGTGTTTTGTTTTCCCAGGCATTTCCTGTTTTAGTCGGAGACATGGATAACAATGGCAGCTTGAACGCACAAGTAATCCATCAACTCGCTCAGTGTGTCCGATCAAAAATTGCAATTCAGGTAGGATAATCACACACTTAAATACACCTATACATTAGTTAAACACAAGAAGCTATATTGTTATGCCTTACATCACTGTACTTGGTTCCTTATTTGGAGGTTTTGTCGGGTATTAGACTTACAGGTTCATTTATAATAGAGAGTTGATTTTGTACTGCTCTGCTCATCAAACCGTACCTTTTTTTTCCCCCAAGCTCACTTTTATTTATTATTGCTCTTTTGTGAAAACTGACACATGTAAAAAAGCACATCAGTATGCTTTATATTCTTATGGTTGCAATTTAAAGCCATACTTCCATTGATTAGTCTTGCTGTTTAGTCTGGGTATTTACAGATTTTGGCTTTAAGACTATAAGGTAGAGCAGTATAGCTTAAGAAAACCCCTGGTGTTGGTGATTCTATTAACTGTGTTTCACAAATGTATATTGTGCTCCTTTAGCTTTGGGACTTCAAAGCTGGTATAGTGCAACAAAGTGAATGTATTTTTATTAATAATATTTAGTGTTTATAGGGCGCCAACATATTATGCATTACTTTACAAAGCCCATTGTCATATCACTAATTGTCCCTCAAAGGGGCTCACAATCAAACGATTGGCCAATTTTTGAGAGAAACCAATGAACCTATTTGCATGTTTTTTGGAATGTGTGAGGAAACCTACACAAACTTGGGGAGAACATACAAATTCCATGCATATAGTGTCCTGGCTGAGATTCAAACCTGTGACCTAGCACGGCAAAGGCCAGAGTGCTAGCTACTGAGTCAGCCATGCTTGCCCAGTTTGATCACCAATTGCTTGAATTGAGTTTCTCTCGGCTGCAAGGGCTTCTCTCTCTCCTGCTGTTATGTATGTACCCGGTGAGTCCTCATGCTTTGTAATGTAAAATACATTCATGGAAATAAAATAGTAAGAGTTAGAGGCTTGCTAATGACTACTGGTTTTGATTATTTGTTTATGTGCACTTAAAAAAGTAAACCAATTCCAATTCTTCGGCAGTAATTCCTATTAATATGTCCGCTAAACACAACAGAAACAATTGTACCTCCCAACTATTATGCTACATATGTGCAACTCTAATTCCAAACAAATTCTCTTTGTGAAATCTTATTTTGAGTAGTTATTTGTAAAATATGTTCTATGTGAAGAGATGTATTTACTTATTTGCTTTAATTTTTTCCTAAAATAGCATAATCATTTTGCCGGCCAATGATCACAAATCACATAGAAATGCTTGTATTGGAGAACAGAACATACTATCACCACTTCATTCTTTCATTTCCTGCAATCTATATTTTTTTTTCCTAGACCCAGCAGTCTAAGTTTGTGAATTGGCAGATAGACACAGAATACAGAGGACAGGACTTCACAGCTGCCGTTACATTAGGCAACCCAGATTTATTAGCAGGATCAGGTAAGGAAAAAATCCGAGTGGACATTGTTAATCAAAGATTGTGTTCAATCATCCAAGTGTTAAAGCGTAATCTTAGCCAAACCAAAAAGTTTTATTTATATTTTGTTAAAAAATGTATTTATTACTCCTTCATACCAAATATGCATATTTAAAATTGATAGAGCAGTAAATCATCTGGCAAACCACCCCAATATCCTGTCAGTGGATAGACTAATTGTTAGAAATCACTTGTTGCCAGAGACACAAGCATGATTTAATGGTTAAATGTTATCAGTAAACACAAGAATATTCATCAAGAAAATTTTCAAACACAAGATAACATTACTTCTGCATGTCATATATTCAAATGAATTGTTTTAAAAAGTAAGTATTCACTCTTTCTCATACCTTACCTTGGGGCATAATTGAAATAGGTTGCATGCTAATGACAGATCACCATGTCTTTGTTTTGCTTTTTTTTTTTTAAAAAAGAAAATCATTACTTTCATAACACTAGATTTTAAAAGGCAATTTAGGTTTTGTTCTGTGATGATCAGTGCTCTTATTGCAAATACATGAATATTCTATTTTGGTGATCAGAAGCTCAGTTCATTTTATGCAGTAACCGTTTGCCAAATTTATAGGCAGTGTGTGCTGCTGATTTGCTTTAATTATGGTTGCATATACTATTTTTAAGAGATGGTGATCAGTATGTTTAAAACATACACCACTGATCTACATTGTGCAGTCAAACTGATTACTAGATAGTAGTCATCACCAGTTAATTTATTAAAGTCACTATAATGTCAGGAGATTGCTACTTAAAAAAAAAAAAGGCAAACTTATTGGTTACCAAAACATAACTGCACTTTTAAGATGATCCAATAGTTAACTGCTTTATGACTAAATTGTGTTATGATGCTATTCGCTGTGTTTCGGCAGTGTATTTGTGTATGTGTAAGTAAATATGTTTTGTCTCTAGGTATTGTGGTTGCACACTATCTGCAGAGTATCACACCCAATCTGGCACTGGGAGGAGAACTGGTCTATCACCGGCGCCCTGGTGAAGAGGGGACAGTGATATCTTTAGCAGGAAGATATACAGGTAATATTCCTATACACTCATTTATAATTAGATGTTCTCTGTGAAAAACAGTGTGATAGCCAGAGGTATGTCAATGAATAAAAATATTAAATTATTATTATTATTAAATTCCTTAATGCATCAGAAATATCTGAGTGGGATTGCCTTTCCCAGGAGCCAGTCACTAGATGCTGTAGCAAACAGCCGTGAAAAGACCAAGGGCATATTTAGATTGTCTTTATATCACAAATCGCTAACTCTTGTGGACCTTTTTAATAATTTTAACCTGATGGAGTATATTAGATAAACACAAACTAGAATAAAAAATATGTATTTATGTGATTAGTTCTTGCTAAACTCTTTTGGAAGCTTAAAATGGCCACACATTTTGTAATTTAGTTTAGTCTTTTATATACATTAAATGAGTAGGTCCAGAGGAAATGAGTAGCAGATGAAATTTTAACCATTGCATTGATACTCATTCATAATTCAGCATGCAAGTTAAATGCAGGGAATTGACTAAGGAAGCTGCAGACATTTAGGTTTTTAATAGAGGGATAACCCTCGCAGGTGAAGCCCTGACTCTGACCAATAGTTTTAAAGCACTAGGCTCTCTCTGGCGGCTCCTATACCCAGGACAGTGCAGTGGGAAAGGGTTGTATATAGATGCTGTCGTTGGGCAGGAACTATACCCATCTTAACCAACCAATTTAAGGCTGTCTGAACACAGTTACATTCCCTTTGGCTATGTCCATTGTGACCTACCATCACAGCTCTGTTCTGTGACAAGTGCTTGGAGAAAACCTTGCTGGCAGATAAGTATAGGAACAGCTTATATTGGCAAATTGAATGATAAAAGGTAGTGGTGGGGGAGTGTGTACAATTGAAAAAAAATATCCAATGATGTCTTCTGAATGTAATTTCCCAATGGAGAACACTGGTTATTTGCCATATGAATATACATAGAAACTAGTAATATGTGTGGCAGGGTTTGCCTTAATAGTTTGTTTTACTTGATTTTGTGTTGCTTTAATAATTTTTTTTTTTTTTTTTTATAGCTCCAAATTGGACAGCAACGCTAACTCTGGGACAAGCTGGAGCACATGCAACATATTACCATAAAGCTAATGATCAGGTAATTTTTGATTTAGTATGCTTTAAATGTATCTGAATGTTGCATGAGTATGATCTCTGCTTATTATTCAAAGGTTCAGTGTTCTTATGTGAGCGTGGTAGTAAAAACATTTTCTCTCTTTAGAGTGTATGAAATACATTTGTGTAATACATTCATATTTTCACTTGTTTTATTCATTTAAAGACTTCAAGTCTCTGAACATACATGTTGAATTACATGTTGATCTGCCTAATGTGCATTTGGTTCTGAAGTCTTTTGTGGGCTAACAAAAAACAGCTGGGTTGTGTCAACAACTTTGTAAACCATTCAAACCCACATAAGCATTGAAATTTCACAGGGGCCACTATTACCTTTTAATGATTTGGTATTTCTGTTATGTTTTGACTGTTACACTAAACTAGATTGTAAGGTAAAAATTGATATAGAGGGTATTTTTGGCAAAAAGTGATTAAAAGGTAGCAGTGAAAAGGTAAAAGCATGCACAAGAGCCTGACCCAAGCTGCAGTGATCATTTACATACTTGCAACTTGGTATAAAGGCGTTATCAAATCAGCAGTTACACAATTTAAGCTTGGATGTTTTATAACATAACTTTAAATAATGACTTCTACACCTTTATTCACTACATTTGCACAAGAACTAATGGTCAAAGGTTCAGACAGTGACAATTTTAGTGATAGGTTTGTGAAAAGTAAACTTGTCCTGTTCTGACACTGGTGATTCATGTACCTAGTTACTGAGCAGTGTTTCTCATTAACATTTTGTTTAATTCTTTTAGCTTCAAGTAGGAGTGGAGTTTGAAGCTAGCACCCGGATGCAGGACACAAGTGTCTCCTTTGGTTACCAGCTTGACCTCCCCAAAGCCAACCTACTGTTTAAAGGTATGGAGAGTTTTACACGGTTTACAGGTTCCCCATAGATTCTGACAAATATGTGGTGATGTTGCCAGAGAAATCAAATTTCATACAACTTCTTGTGATGAGAGTAAAAACCTTGTTGTACTGCCCCACTATTAAGGGCAATATTGCCACTCTCCTGCAGGCTGGGAAGATTTCAGTCATCACCTCACCACACGTAGTCCTGTTTTCTGGATTGCTAATCCGGATTTATTTATTTCCCAAAACAAAGAATATAAGGAGTTTTTTTTAAATGAGTTTAAAAATGAACTTCATAGATAATTTTAGGCGTCTCATTGGCTGTAAAAATCCACCTGCAAAAAGGAATATTGACTTTCATTTTCGATATCCTATGCCAGACAATATTTTGTATTTTTCTTTTTGGCCAGCAGGTGGGGCTGGCTTTTTAGATTTCCATTGTCTTTTTTTTTTCTACCTTTAAAAACATGCAGGGAGCTAGAAAATATAGGAGAAATTGGTACATTTGAGTTGATATGGTTCAATCCTGTGTGTGTATAAAGGTTGTTGGTAGTTCACTTTCCTTTACGGAACCCTGTTTACCATTTTCTTTATTTTCCCCTTGTTTGTGATCATTCTTCTTTAACCTTTTTGTCCCTTGCTAAATTTATTTCTCTTTTCGGCAGGCTCAGTTGACAGTAATTGGATAGTTGGGGCAACTTTAGAAAAGAAACTTCCACCACTTCCTCTCACGCTAGCCATGGGAGCCTTCCTCAACCACAAGAAGAACAAATTCCAGTGCGGCTTTGGCTTGACCATCGGTTAACATCAGCTTCTGTGAACGGCTTGTGGTCTCCCATCCTCACCTAGACATGTGGCCTCATCCTCTGCATTTCTGACTGCCTCTTCCCAATTTCTTAACTCTCCCTTCCACCCCAAAACTCCTGCCAGGCACATTTTTTTATAAACTTTATTTTATCATTGGGGTCAGAGGCAGTGGAGGAATTTACTGATATTTAATGTAGGTACCTTTTAGCAGAGGGGAATCCATCTTGTCCCTTGTTATGTGTCTTTTCTTGCAAGGGACCTCGTGGTTGATAAGATCCGAAGAAAGAATTAGGCTTGTCAGTGGCAACCTGTGAAATCTGATTTCCATTTGTAGTGGGGAATAGTTATATAATTTGCTATTGGTTGCATTGTAGCCAGTTCTCTCTTCAGAGTTATTGGATTACGAGGTCAGCAGTGGTTTGAGTGAGTTTTCTTTCTGTGTGTCTCTGTATTAAGAGCTATTCCACCATTATTTTATTTGTTCCTTCTAAGCCATTTATGCAGTCTTCTAAACAACTCCATGGTATGAATGTGACTTGCCTTTCTCTGAGTGTGACGCCACAGTTGACTGGCTGATATTCATCTTGTCTGTCTGATCTTGTTCTGTTCTTCTCTACCTTATGACTTCTGGGGTATGGAGGTGTCATGTCTAGGATGAGGGTCTGTCATGGGACCTGCCTGAGCCCTGTGTCCTCTTGGGCCTTGTGCTGCTGTTGGAGGAGGGAGGAGGCTTCAGTCCTGCTGTCTCCTGAACCCCCTCTGTAGGAGCTTGGATGTAAATCATGTTTATAAGTTATAAAGAGAAAAACGACACTGATCTTTTACACAAAACAGATGTGGAGCCCAGAGCGAAGTCATGACCGGGCATGTACAGCACCAATAAAATGACTTCTGCAACGGGAAATTTTTTGTCATTGTGTTTTTTTTCCCTCAATCACTTATCATGATGTCTAGCCTTTGATTGGAGTAATACTTATTACGGCCTAATAAGATCACATCATCTCTATATTTCTACCTATAGCATGTGAAGGTAATTACTGCCATAAGGTCTGTTTACAACCAGAGCGCAAGCTACACTACATGAACATTAGATTATAATTTTACAACTTTTTAGGGCCTTGGCCACCTGCTGGCAAGAGACAGGCTTACTATGCAGAGAAAATGCTTGGTTACATCTGTGCACCTATCACTTGGCAGATGGGAGATGTTTACACCATCTTTGTCTGTGGAGGAGCGAGCGGTTGGACATAAAAGAGCATTTCCCTGCTCTACATGACAATCAAGGATAATTGGTGTTTACACAGCTATGTAATACAAGTATCTACCTGAGTAGATAGAGCTACTAAGTGTTCATTGGTACTTTATTATATTTATTGGTAAATAGGAGTTGCAAATGACAGACAGTGACAGGAGGAGGAGAGGACCCTGCCCAGAAGAGCTTACAATCTAAGAGCTGGGGGAAGAATAACACAACTGGAGGGTTAATATGAAATGGTGGTGAGTAGTAACGGATAGTAGGAGCAAGCCGAGTAGGATGAGGAAGACCAGATCGTCTGGGCAGCCCTAGAAAAGTTTTGGAGCACTGTATGTGACAAGGTTATGAGTGAGGAAGTCTAAGTAGACTGTAAATCCGCCTTTAGCTTTACCAACAATTGAGCTGTAAGAGGGCCTGCAAAGCACATCCATTTAATTTACAAAAATGTAAATGGCAAATCTGTAATCAAATTGTAATGTATGAAGCCAAATCCTGGCTTTCTGCACTTAAGTGTAGGCTTAGACAAGATCAGATCATTACCGATCATCCAAAACATTAAAACCTTCTTTTTATTGTGTAGATCCCCCTTGTACTATCAAAAACAATCTGACACTACTATGCAACATCATTCATTTATATCCTGTTGATAAGTGCACAGGTAATGAATCGTTTTGAAGGGGGGGGTCTCATAATATTTTAATTTAAAAAAAACATGATATGGGGATGTTTCTTCCACTGGTGGTATAGTGGATGTTGTTGGGCCTATTTATTGCACACCAGGGATCATGGATCAGTTGGAATACAAAAATAATACTTGAGAAGGTTATGCTGCCTTATGTTTCAATGACTCCAAACCAGTAAATAAGCAATGTCTTGGTTACAGACCAACATTATGGAGCGCCCAGCCCAAACCTAAAAAATACTGTTTCTGCTGCAAAACCAAGAGATGCAGAAACATTGTGAAATGCACTCCAATTACCCTGGGCTAGAATACCTGTTCACAGGTGACAGAAGTTGGTCGACTCCATGCAATCCTGATGTGCAGCAGTTCCCAGGAACAGTTTTTATACAACTAAATATGAGTTTAATGATTCAAAAGAAAAGCAAAATATTGAAACATTTATTACAGTGATTGTTAGAGTTTCTAAAGAAGAATGCAGCCACTGCTATTTTAATGAACAGCCTAATATTTCCTTTTTTCACTTTCTGTAAAGGAATAACACAAATTTGAATAATTTTTCTTCATGTTTTGATTTGGAATAGAATGTGCGTGCAGTGCTCCCAATGCATTGATGTGTGTGGAAAAAGAAGCTATTGTAAGCATAATTCACTTTTTTAACACACTGCTTTAATTCTGAACATCACTGTGTAATTTGGAAGAAGAATATCGGCAATTACAGATCCATATTTTTCACTATGCCAGCTTTCCATTGAGTGCTGGTCCACACCACAAAAAGGCTGTTTGTGTGTTTAGACAGCAGAAGCTATACATCATGTATGCAGTGTAAACTGTCACATTACTGTATCTAGACTCAATTATTGCTGTAACAGATGATAGTTGTTATCATCAGCAATTCATTACCATATGCGTAAGGCTTCACTATCCATATGGCTAGTGTGACCGTCATCCTAGACAGCTGCTGCCTTACACTGTTATACATGCACAAGACCTTCATAGAATTAATTTACACGTTACTGATTTTTCTATGTTTAATATTAATCGTCTCAATAAATAATATATCCATATTATTATTGTATATTTTGTTTGTCCTTGGTTGTGTAGTTTTAACATACATTCCAATAATTACATTTAGGGCCTTATTTTTTAAAAGAGGAGAAACTAATAGCAACTAATATACTAATAGCAACCGGAAAGATTAATTTTTTTAATCTGTACATGAAAATGAAGACAAGAATCAGGTTGCTTTAAATTAATCTGAACTTAATGCAAACAGTTAAATACACAAGGTTAGGTTCATAGCATAAGCTGTTTTACCTGTACTGCAGTCTATCCTTTTCTAACATTCACACAACTCTACCATTCCATCATGGTTCTCTGCTGCAGGTAGGTAACATTCACAGGTCTTGTTCCTCCCCCAGCTTGGACTAACTGGGTGGGGAAAGGAGAAAGCATTTCACAAAATGAATACCCAACTCAGTACAAAGCTGTTCCAAAGCCAACCGATAATGAAATGGCAGCAAGTGCAAGATGTAAATATATACTTTACAAGTCTTATTTTTGTTATATGTTATTTTTATGGGTCCCCAAACTGTAGCTTGTGGGATGGATGGAGCCCTTTGCTTGTTTTTATCTGGTTATTGGGAAACTATTCCTTTGACTTAAACAAGCGATCAGGCAGTATTTCCTTCATTGACACATGCAACAAAGTATATTTACTACCACTCACACCAACAATGGGGCACTATTCCTCCCATATACCGGCAATAGTGGAAAATCTCACTACCTGATACCAACAATAAGACAAATGTCCTTCTACTGATGTCAAATACAAGGCATTATTTATATCACTGACCACCAAGCCTAAGGCATTGTTAACTGTCACTAAGTGCCTGGGGCTGAGTAGTTCTCTCCTCTTATAGGCCATGGTAGGCCTCTTTAGAAAGTTTAGGGACCCTCGGTTTAGTTGCTCCACACCCCATTAAAATGTCACTTTCCTTGTAATTAGCTGCAGAGTGGGAGGGTAACACATTTTGCTTTTTCCTTGTGACAGTGCCGCTGCCTCATATTTGGCTCATACAAGATGAGATGGTCCTCAGTTTAGTATAAAATCCAAAAAGCCTGTTGGGAGATAACAGTGGGCTTCTCCTGCTGTTAATCAGACAGATATATACAGTCTTTGTCCTGTTTGGACACAATAAAGGGTCTCAAAAAAAGATCCTTAAACCATTACATGTCCCCTTAAGGATGAATAAATTTACAGCTCTACTTTAATTAAGGTATGCTGATCCTGCAATAGATTTCAGATTTTTGATAGAATGGCATGGGGTCCATTGATCAGAGGTCCTATCTTTGATGGAGATTTTATTTTTGTATAGATTAGATACTATGTATAGATTTATTGTGTTATATCAAAACGCGTTATATTAGAATGTCTCCCATTTATCTTCAAAAAATTAGGCTGCATCCCTTTCATATGTGTAATTATTAAGTTTTGAATTTTAACTGTATCCAATTCTGGTATAATAACCTAAACTAAAAACCCCAATCTTTGGTGAAACATAATTTGTAAGTTTATGTTATTGCAGAAGGGACATCACCTGTCCCTTTCTGACAACAACAACATTTCCTGAACAGCATACTCTGAATTTTTTTTAAAAATTAACTTTGAATTGTTCTTTAAGGAGTCAATCCCCCAAAACTAATATTTTATATAACTCCCTGAGTCAGCCCCTGGCTCTTTGTATGTCCTGGCCAATCCAACAGCGAGATCTACCTGCCGAAATTCTTAATTCTTCCTATCCACTTGGTAGAATTAGATTTTCCTGTTCTTTGTGGTTTCCCGCTCTTCCTGTTACATTACCCATAATATAAAATAAACACAAATCCAACAGGCTTAATGGAAGGCCTTTGGCGATGGGTTCAGCTGGTGTGCACACTAAAGAAATCAAGCCTTAAAATAGAATTAAAAAGAGAGAAAAACTGTCAAGTGCTTCAAGTTTATCAGCATTCACCAAAAACATCAGCTTTGGTCAGACTGACACTTTAAGAGGACAATAGTTGAGCAAGCTGAGGTTACTATGGGTTGTTATCCCTCAACCTGGACTTATTAGATAAACAAAAGCAAACTCTCAGTAATCACATGGACACCCTGCCACGTCCTAACTTTGCATTTATTTATCGTTTCCAGAGGGCAAATTCCAAGAGCTCGAAAAAAACAAGTCCATGTGTTCAGCAAATTCCACTACTAATGTAGTAGAAGTAATAACCCAGCAGCATGTATTTTATTGCAAATAAATAGATATAGAGGTTATATTGACCCTGCAAGCATACATGTTTAGTTTATTTGATGGGGTCCCTGTTCCTATTGCTTCAGTCCCTTTTTAAAATGCCACTAATATTAGGCTGGCTGTATTTATTTTTTGATGTAGGTAAAGTACAAAAAAAGGAACAAAGTTAAAATGGTTAAAAAGCAGGCAGATTGGGTCACCAGATCGTATATCTTCTAAACAGTGGCTGATCAGTAATGTTTTTTTTCTTTGGTTAGGGAAAAATGGGACAGACATTGGTGACCCATGCATTCACAGTACTGGACTATAGAAACATTTAATGTATGAGCCATGTTAACATGTTTAAAATAAGATGTTCTTTCCGGTGGCAGTGTCTTAAAGCATTTTTCTGTTGTAGATTTCTATCCATTACTGATATCCAACCCTTCCTGGCATCCCAGATACCTTTTGCCCCACCGCAACACATAAATATATTTCTAGTCAAAACATTTTTTTAAGGATGTGGTGCATTGCATGTATGTTATGCTGCACATTATTGTGGGGTGTGTTAAGGCAAGCCATGTAAAAATACTGCTAAGGCAACCTAATTTGCTGAAAATGAAAAATTACATTGTTTTTTTTATTTTTATGTAATGCAGAACTATGTTCTACTTTAGTTTAATGTACATTGCCCATGGTAATGCAGGAATGTGCATGATCCCTGTAATGATTTTCTCCTATTTACTATCATTTAGCAGCGAAGAGAAGGTTTACAAAAAAAAACTAAGGGCTAAAAACTTGTTTTCACTATGCAAAGTATGACAAAAAAGAAAAAATAATAGGAGACTGCAAAGATGACAGGAGCGAAAGTGATGCTGGTGACATGCATCAGGTTTGGAAAATTCAAGCAGAACTTTTGAACTGTTGGATAAATAAATATGTGAACACCAGCTAACTCATTGCTCAGCCTTGACATACTGACAAAAAAGTAGGCAAACTGAACGTGTGTGATGTGTTTATAAAGTTATGTAAACAATCTGATAAGCTGACATGGCCCAAAGATAGCCTTTTATGTTTTTGTTGTGTGTTTTACAATAATTTTGTACACATTTGTTGGATTTTATTTTATAAACAGTGTACAGTACATATTTTTCAAAAGTAGAAACACTTTGTTAAGTTTCTTCCATTTATAGCATGCAGTAAGAAACCGCTATATACAGTGTATTCCTGTTATTCATTCAGAGATGTTTTGTGCAGATGAACTATAATTTAGCAAGTGGATAAGTAGTTGCCATTTTTTTTTTCATTTTTTGTAGTAGCTCAATGTTATATAAATTAAAGCATATCTCATTGCAATACTACCCCTCTGTACACTGTCTCTTGCAGGTTCACCACTTAAAGGTCTATAGTTACTCTTCTGGGTTGAATGACACAAGTCTTATTTTGTATGAGCCCTGGATGTCATGTATGAACTCCTCAGGGATGCATGACCACATCAGTATAAACTAATAATACAATATTGTGGGCACTAATATCAGCCCTGCTCTCTGCAGTATTGAAGATCATCCGCCCGTACAGTGAGTAGGGAAAGAGCACCCAAGAAAATGATGAGACTGGCTGGATTCTGAATTCAAGGTATTTATAATGGGGTATTTTGGGAAAAAAAGGTGGCTAAGGGGTGTGGGGGTCATTTAGGAAACTGAAGTTCAACTTCAATGCTCTGCTTTCTACAGTGCAGAGAAAAACACACAAGACAGGACATGTAAAGCATTTTAGACTTAGATGGATTGTCTTTCAGACTTATTTAGCATGGGAATGTTATGCTGTACAAAGGTTACCTCTCCTCCTTTCTAATAGAAAAAATGTCAGCACTCTCAGTTTTTTAAATATCCCTTTACTGTGGTCTCATGCAGACAGTGTTTGCAGGGTGCAATGGTCTGTTTGTTAAAGTGCTCCTGAAACTCTGTATTGGTCTTCATAAAACCACAGTCCTTAGTTTGTGGTAAAACAAATCTTTAAAACTTCCCAATTTTTGGGGGGTTTGACATATTTGACTAATTAATGCTAAAGTTTACTGACTGTTTTACAAAGCGATAAATTTATTTTACACATATTGCATAGTTATGATAAATGTGTAGGAGAAGTTCTTTTCATTGGGTTAATCTAAAAGTAGGAGACAATTCATTTGACCCAAGTAATCAGTTCTTTTGGTATAGTGATTACAACTGGGGATTTGTCAGTTTTATAGGGTTGAGGGTTTATAAAAATGTATCTAGTTAAATCCAAATTGGGGTTTTGGGTTGCAGGTCTGGTGTGAGAGAAAAATACCTTCGTTAGAAGAACTTGTTTAAGCCTGTGCTTTGGAAGCCATGCTACCTAATAAAAAAAATTGATTGAACAACAAAAAGACTTACCAATTGCCTAATAAAGTTATTGAAAAAAAGCTTTTTACTTAAGTTAATTAAATAGAAAAAAAGCTAATCCTATGATATCCAACCCACATTTCTCATATCTTTAGCAGGAAACAGATCCTGATTACCTGTCTACACCTGTAACAAACATCCTATTTATCCCACCTGAAGCACTATCAATCTTGGTGGATGTAGTAGGTTTACAGAAGAGGATGTAGTAATATTAGGCTCAGATTGGGTTCTTGGGGTCTGTACATTTTCAGGTCAGATTGAGTGTGGGTTTGGAACCAACAGCAAAATGAGTGACTGGTTGCGCGCGAGTGATGGGTCTGAGGGTTCGGCGTAGGCCTTAAAAAGTAGACCAACAAAGGTCTTAGGCTATATTATTTAAAAAAAGCAAAAATTGGTTAAAACCAATTAAACTAAGGTTAAGTGTTTATGGTTCTCATAGTGGGAATAGCAGGCATGTGTCATTTGCCCTAAACTTTGTGCTAAAAGAAACAAGTCCCTCTCTCTCATGTCAGAAAGTTGATGAGTATGGTAGTAGTCTCAGTCAAATTTGTACGGCTCCAATTCTTGAGGACCACATCCCTTTCCAACCTGCCTGAAAAAAATACCAAAAATTTGTGGGGATCCTGGCCCTCGAGGACTGGAGTTAGACAGCCCTCATCTAGATTGAGAAGATTATTCCTTCAGAAGATGACCTCTTACCTTCTTTCTTATCATTTCTCAGAAGCATGATGTCTTGCACTCCTATGTTTGATGTGCAGCATGTGATGCAAAGTCTATATTGGTATTATAGTAGAAAGCAGAAGTTGTGGTTATACCCTTTCAGACGCTGACACAAAAAATAGCAAAAAATATAAAAATCACATTAGTGAACCATGGGTGAGTCAGTATATTTAGCTAAAATACATTATGCTTTACAATGTATCAAAGTGACCTTTTGTACAAGTAGCAGAGGTCAATACACTTTTACAGGATTGGTGAGCATACTGATACATTTTTTTAAATGCACACAGGGGTCTGGTCAAATTTAATCAGCTGCAGATAACAGAACCAGAGAGTTCCTATACACCTTTAACCAAGGAGACCTTATACTACAAAAAACAAAAAAAACTTCCCAAGGCCCCAGGAGGCACCTGCATTATGATCCTGTATATGGGTTACTTTCATGAGGCTCACAGTTAAAGGCCTTTTTCCAGGTTTATATACCAAAAAATAAAAAGGATTGACTGAGCTAAAATGGAATCATAAAGAAGACTCTCCTCGGGAACTTTTTGTGCTTCTTGTGCTTCTCGGTATAGTAAGGTTCGCAAACTTCAGCTTTTCCTCCATTGCTCAGACTTAAATGGTCAAATTGGGTAAAAAAGTAATTGACTCTATATAAAGTTTCAATGCCATAAACATGTAGTTTTTCACAGGGTTTGGATTCCCAACAAGAAAATACATTGAGAGGTGAATAAGGGAATTTTTATTCAAGATATTCTTAGACTATACCCTGATTTACAAATATTCCCTACTCCGATAAATCCCTAGTCCAAGCAACTACATTTAACACCATACAAAGTATTTGTGTTTACTGCATGAACATTGAAAGGTTACATAAGGAAACTAAATGTTGTTTAGAATTTTGTCATTGAAAACCAGTGTCAAGCTAATTTGTACCCACGCAAATTGACATCATTATTTTTTTACCTAATGTTGTGCTGGAAATTCAGGTAAAAAAATAGGAAATATTAAATATATGTATCCAATTCAAAGTCCCTAAAAATGATGTATGATATGTTAGGACAGTCTAGCAAAGCCAAAAGATCAGGTGCATAACTGAGAGTAACAAAAAATAATCACATATGTTCTGTTTAGTACCTATATTTATTACATTTATTTATTATCCCCCACTTTTCACTAATTAATAAAAATCAAATGAGATGACAATAGAAATGAGAATCTAGTAAGCACCAGTAAAGAAAAACCTGATCGTGTGCATTAAAGGAAAAAGAAATGAAAAAAGACAGAGGTCAGCAACATATAGATGTCAGATGCAAGTGAAATTGGCCCTCTTAGGCTAATGTCGTTCTAGTGCTCCTATACATAGTACATTAACCTCCATCATTAGAAGTAAGGCAGCAGAGAGCATGTGTTGGAACATAACACAATTCTAACCAGGATAAATAGAAACAATTATAGAAATAAACTATAAAGCAATAAAAAATTGTGCCCAAAAAAATCCAGTGGCATCCAAAAATGATGTATATCCTTGGTACACATAGCAAGCAAACATAACTGTGAACTTTACAATTTTGATACCCCATGATGGGATATACCAAATAATTAAACAGGACGCTGAAAAAAAGAGAAAAAATGGGTAAATAGTAAATAAGGTGAAAAAGTGAGGGAAGTACAGCATATCCTACGATAAAATATTTAGCCTTGAAGATAAGGCAAATGAGGCCAGTAAGCCAATGCTAACACAAAGGGCATTTAAATATTCCACAGAAAAATAGATTATCCAGTAGAATCAATGATGGTGGAAAGCCTCTCCCATGATCTGTATCACAGAGGTAAAGTCCTCCATCTAGTAAATATTTTATATTCTGGAAAACCATTGTACCATATGATGGGGCCCTTGACTGAAAGCACATATCAGGCATACAATATTTTATCATCTATCAGTTGAACTAGTATAGAAGTTCAATACTCCTTACGACTGAAGTCATTGTGATGAAGAAGGTGTGTGAAAACAAATGGCTCAAAAGAGTTGGGTATATTAATGATCTTCTGATAGATGATCTAAAACAATTGGATTATTGTGGAGACAGGAACCATGGTCAGACCTACAGTGCCAACAAAAACCTGGAAAAATATTATGTGGAAGGGCCTTTACCTATGTGTCAGAATCTTGTAATTAGTTTTTACAGAAACAAAAACACACACAAAAATGTAATATAAACACACTATACATTCCTATTAGCCAAAAGAGAATATAGAGAATAGAGTAAACAAGGCTCCCACATAAGTCATGCAACAAGCTATTCAGCTGTCGACTAATGGCATCCTGTTTTTCTTTCAATAAAATAGTCTAGATTTTATTTAGTCAATCAAATAATCCTATCAGAAGCTCAGACTTCATTTCCAGATGACAGAAGGAAGTAAGGAGTGTGAAGGAAAGACAAATACGAGGGGGTGCTGAGAAGTTCCTGGCGTTGCCCCCTTCCAGATGAAATAGAAAAATGAGTGTGTGGGCATATGACAGCCTTATATCTTAGTATGTAACTGTGCAAATATCAGGTCCTTGCAATTCCTAAAACTGTTTTTTCTTTTAGTGTGAAGCAGTGAGGCTCAAGCAAGTTTCACGTCATTGGAGTTACAGGCCGTCATGAAGTTTTTGTTTCTCCAGGGAAAGTCAGTAAAGGACATTCACACTGAGATGTCACAAACACTGAGGGAGAAGTGTCCTTCTTACAGCACTTTTAAATCCTGGATATTTCGTTTCAAGACTGGGCATTTTACCGTTGAAGATGAGCCCCGAAGTGGCCGCCCCCCAACCTCAATTGACCTGGCAACCTGTGATGCTGTCCATAAGCATATTATTGAGGACCGGCGAATATCTGCGAAAAAGATAGCCCAGATACTTGACATCTCACGGGAGCATGTTGGGTTTGTTATCACCACTATCCTCGACATGCACAAGCTTTCAGCGAAGTTAGTGCCGAAATGTTTGAACAGGGATCAGAAGTAGGAACGAGTTGAAGCATCCAAAGCTGTTTTGGCCTATTTTGAAGCTGCACAAGATTTTTTGGATAGGTTAGTGACTGAGGATGAAACCTGGCTCCACATCTATGATCCTGAAACCAAGGAAGTTCCGAACCCAGAAATCAGCCAAAAAAGTCATGGCATCCGTTTTCTAGGACAAAGATGGTATACTGTTTGTGGACTACCTACCTCAGGGCTCTAGTATCACTGGACAGTATTATGCTAACTTCCTGGGCCAGCTGAAGGAGGCAATTAAGATAAAACGCCGTGGAAAGTTGACCAAAGGGATCCTTTTTTTGCAGGACAATGCACCTGCGCACACGTCCAACGTTGTGGCTGCCAAATTGAACACCCTGGGTTTCCAAATGGTGCACCATCCCCCTACTCACCTGGCCTGGCCCCTTCAGACTATTATCTGTCCCCGAATTTGAAGAAACACCTAAAGGGGCAACGTTTTGAGGACATTTCTGACATCAAAGATGCTGCAGAGAGCTGGTTTGCGGCCCAACCAAAGGACTTTTATTTGAACGGTCTAGAAAAGCTGCAACTACACTGTACCAAGTGCATCAATCTCAGGGGGGAATATGTTGAATAAATGTGTTATTTCATAACTAGCTTTCTTCTTTCTGGGCAAAGCTAGGAACTTCTGAGCACCCCCTCGTGCTATATGCAGAACGGACTGGGTATACAATTTGTACCCAAGGAGAGGAGCAGTTATGATTGGTGCAAAGACCTGCTGTAATCGCTGCTTCCCAGGACATAATAATGTACTGTTTTACTTTTATCTCAAAGTAAAAAATATAGTCCAATTCTGCAAATATGCAGTATTAAACAGTAGCTTTTTGGATTTGTATCGAGGTCTAATTAAACCCAAGCGTCAATTATGTGGTATGATTATATAAGGAATGAATAATATTGATATGTGATCACAATTCTGTTGCTAAGATAGTTATAGATAGAATGTTTTAAAGGGTCACAGACTGCTGATATAAACTGTTGTAGGGACTGGTAGCTTACTATTTTTGTACTTGTGGGGAATTTAGAACTTATTGTAGGTAAATCTTAGCCAGACAGGGACTGTGGCACTAGTGTGTAGAGCTGTGCTGTAAAGCAGTCTCCATCGTCATCATTACATTCTGCTGTCAGTGGTCTTATTGTAAATTCTTACAATACAGCAAAAAAGTAGGACTTTATTGTATTACTAGTTATTGTAACCATTTTGTGTCCCCGGTATAAAAAATTAATAAGTATAAAGACATAGCCTAGAAGGCATAAATTTGTGGACGCCACAAATTTGAAAATTAAAGGATTTTTATGTGATCCCCATGTTAGTTCATGCTCTTATTTTAGTGCATCTGGCTTCTGTAGTTATAATTTAGTGATCAGAGAAAGTCACCAGAAAAATACCTTTTTTTTGCCTTTTTTAAAATAAAAAAAAATTAGTATTCCACAACAAATGTCCTTGTAGTGCAGACCTCAAATGCTTAGACATAAACATCGCCCGATGGGTATTTCCTAGTGTGTATAATCTATTGGTAAAAACCTAATCCCAGACCATGGATTTTACAATCCCCTGAAAATTCATAGGGAATATCGTTTAAACCCTGCTCCTTCTATCTCTGCCTTTACTTCCTCACCAACGTTGCTGGCAAATTTGTCTGTTAGTAATAAAACTTGGACTTGGTTTCATATTAGAGTAGCATTATAAGCTATTGTTGTATAAGATTATACTACAGAATAATGTATTGTCCTTTTTTTCCGAAACAATCCAATGCAACAACACATGTTACATCATAAATACACTTTCTTTTATGTGTAGTTTGGTTCATCTTTCATTTGTAGATTTGCACACTATTCTGCAGAGAGTGACACTATAATCAAAAATAGTTAAAAAGACAGAACAATCAAAAACAAGTTTATTGATATTGGTTGAAAAAAAATAAACCAAAACAAACTAAAAAAAAAAAAGGTAACAGAAAGGAGGAAAAAAAAACATACAGGTTTTGTATCTGATATTGTATGCAGAACAAAATGTACCTTTGATTTGCAGATGAATAAATCAGAATAAATATGAAAGTAACAATGTTTCTTCTTTTCGATGTCTAATAGTGGAACTAAATTCAAAAAATTGTTTTAGCCATAATGTTCAAGTATGCACAGCATATTTGCATGTCATGGCAGATTACATGCCAAACATGACCTCTCCAGTTGGAATCTGGTGCTTCTGTCTTTGTTAATTCTTACTTCTCCAAAGTCTTTGGTCATTTTCATTGGTTGTGTTGGGATTACCTAATTTACACACATACCCAACAAGAGTTGCTTCTTTTTGGCACATAATCCTGAGACTATACTCTAAATTGCACACACATGGCTTAATGTACTTATTCAGGGATGTGACCAGGTAGGCAGACTAGAGTGGCATTGACAAAGGAGTCTGTCATTAAATGTCTGCCTCTTGACTTTTTTTTTATTAGAAGCATTTACTTCCAATTGAATAATGTTAAAAAAGAAAACAAATCTCAGTCTGTTACTTTGACAGCAGACCCTTCTACATGTATTGTAAATATACAGTTACTGCATGCTGTCATTTTAACAGCCAGAAATTACCAGCAAGTATTAGGGGAATAAGCATTAAGAATTGTGTACTTTGACAATGTTTCATCCCCTTCATATTTAATTTTTTTTTTCATTTTTTTTTTCTTTTTTCATGCAAGGTTCACTTCAAGGTAAATTGGGTAAATTTTGCCTTCAGCTGAGTAGTTGTAGTGTTGCTTCATCAGATGTTCGGTGAATAATTTTACTTGTTGTCTACAGCTAGAATATTCTGTTTTTTATTAAATGTATTTTGGATGCAGTTGCTTATAGTATACAATCTACAAACAGTCGTAGGCTGTAGTTTTAAACGATTATTTAACCCCCTAACCGCTAAGCCCGTAATTTCTCGCACTAAATATTTTTGCTCTTTTGGATAACCCCGTATTTTTTCGCCTACACTAAAATCCCCACTTACCTGGTCCCGCTGTGCTAATCCAGCGTCGGTTCCGTGTTCCAGCCGCATGGCAGGAATCCGGCCGGCAGATTCAGGATGCGAGTGGACGCGCGCACTCGAGTCCCGGACCGCGGTAATCCGCGATCGCGGGTCGCGCGTATTATCGCGCTTCCAGCGATCGCGGATTTCAATGATGAATCAGGGGCAATGAATTTGGTGTTTTCTTCACAATATTGAACCCCCTTAAAAGGCCAACATTTTGTATTAAAAAGTTAAGTAAAGTAAAAAAGACTTTTTAATTTTATAAACCCTTCAAAACAGCCAAGTAGATAAATTTAAAACTAAAATTCACAGTCAAGTTCAAGTAAAATCATTCAGCAAACTCTTATGCTAGCCAGTAAAAAAACAGCAGTTATGTCAAAGCAAGAAAGTTCACTCAGTTTGACATTTTCCAAGTTCAGTGATATGTCCTGAAGGATAACCACACACTCCAATATTCAGATTTAGAGAGAGAGAATGCTCTTCCTTTCTCCCTCTATCACATTCTTTCTACATTGTTACTTTTTGGAACTCCATGAGCCTGGGATGGTGGAGAAGGGAAATGGTCAGGGATAGTAATGAAATATATAAAGTGTCACAGCTAATTGTGTAAATTATATTGTGCATAATAAACTGGTTGCTGGGGCATTAGAGGGGTTGTTGCTGGGGATGTTGCCAATGTAAAGCAAAGTACAGGTAATAACTCTTGTTGCATTAAAAATATATTTATTGAATGCAAAGCTGCAATAGTTTGTGCATTTTATATCTTCCTGGAATTCAGCTGGAAACAGACAGCCAAGAAACTTTGCTAGTTTTTTTTTTACTAAATATATAAATTATACAATTTTAAAATAATTTTTAAAATCATTAAAAAAAAATTCCTGCCTGCGTTGCCTCCGGCCTATATACCTTACTTTTTGCTGTCCTGGACCTGCAAAATTAGGAGAGACACCACATAGTGCTTCCATCATACAACAGCAGTTTGCTTCTTGTTCTGACTTGCTGATAAAAACAGAAAAGAATCTGACAGCTACTGTTATAAAATACTCCTGTCAATTCAAAGCAAGAAAAATTTCTAGTTCCCTTGTTGTCTTAGTTTTTTTTTTTATTTTAATAAAATTTTCTTGATTATCTGCTTCTGTTTTAGAGCATAATGCCTATGTGCTCTCTGATTGATCTCCATGTAGCAAGCTTACAAGGAAAGAGTTGACAGAGCCCTAAAGAGAAAATAGCTGAGCTGAATCTATTCTCCCTTGAGAAGAGACGTTTAAGGGGGGATATGATCACCCTGTATAAATATATAAATGGCCCATATAGAGAACTCTCTTCACAATTAATTTACTTTATCTAAATTTTACTATTTTACTAAATTTTATCTCTAGATAAGAAAGGGATTCTTTATTGTAAGGTCTGTGAAAATGTGGAATTAGTAGTAGGAAGTAGTTTTTGCAAGTTCTATAGATTGCTATAGGAAAAAGCTGGATATTTAACTGGGTATAAAAGTTTTAAGGTAAAGTCAACAGAGACTGTTGATCCAGGGAACATCCGATTGCCTCATGGGATCAGGAAGGAATTTTTTCCTCTCTTGGAGCAGCTTTTTTGCCTTCCTCTGGAATAACTATGTCTATAGGGTCTTTATCTGGGATATAATATGTCTTTAACCTAACAATGTAACTATGAAGACGGAGGGGGAACTGTTTAAATAAGTGGCCTGCTGGAGGGTTAAGTTGATTACCTGAGTGGCATCACTGAAGCAGCACCAATCGCATACAAACTTTAAATCTTGTTAGGTACAAAAAAACAATAAAAATGGACACTTTTTTTGTAATTTAGATTTTCTGCATCTGAGGATCAGTTAGGAGGATGTTCCAGCATCACCAGTAGGTTTGTTCCAGGATATTCAGATTAGAGAAAGTAAGTGGGGTGGACTGGTGAGGTACATAAATGTCATGATGTCCTACTCAACTACAGCTATGCTTCTTGTATTTTCAGTTTTTACAAATGTACCTTTAAAGCGAGTCTGCACTTATAAGTAAACTTTTCAATCTTATAGATGACATATAGAACAGAAATATCATTAGTAGAAGAACGAGAAATATTCCTTTTGCATAAAGTTCTCCTTAAATGTATTTCATGACATATGACATGTGAGATCTCTGCTCCCTTTGACTGCTTTAAAGCCCACCGCACGGCTAGCACAATTAAAAAAAACACATTCATAAGGAGCTTTTTCCACTTACCTCAGTGTCCTGCTATATAACTCTCCTTTGTACTTCTTCTAGTAGTTGAGAATTGTAATGTAAATCCGGATCCAGGCTCATAGATTTAAACCTAAAACATAGACATGGCCATGGCATGGGCCCAATTTCTTGTTGCAACCCCTTGCATTGTGGGTAATTGTAAACTTCAATAAAGTTCAATTTCTTTAACCCAACAAACTATAAAAAAACTATAATAATTTAAAATAATATAAACTATAATAATAAAAAATGGATTCATTATTTTGGGCATTAGGATTTAAAAATCACTAAGGTGTCGCTTTGGACGGAGTATCTTTTTTTATAGATTTGGGGTATCCATCATTCCAATAGAATAGTAGCAGAATGGAATATTACATCCTGCAAGGCAGAAAAACAGGAGTAGTATTATTCTGTTTTTTTTTTTCTTTCAGGTACATTTTTCCAGTTATAAGCTATACAATTTAGCAGAAATGATGGCTCTAATAAAACAAACCTTGCATTTTACTGTTAGTTCTACTTTAATAAAGCTTTTTAATCATAAATCCGGTCATAAATCTTACAGACACTGCACAGGAAAGCTGTGCCAATAATAATGCCAACGTTCTGTCACATCTTACATAGTAAGCAGAAAAAAACCTAAAAGAGATGGCACTTTGTACATACTTAACACTTCTTATTGCTAAATTGTCTTTGTTTATCTGCTGTGCTGAGATTAAAAAAAGCTCAGTATTGCTTAATTATCTGTGTGGGTCAGTGGGGAAGTGCTGATCCACAGGATGAAATTATGGATGACTTTTCTAAGATAAAAAGTTGACAAATGTAAATGACCGTCTGTAACCGGAGGGGCATGGTGGGATTTGTAGTACTTGTAGTAGCTGCATAGTTCTATTCCCAATTTTAGGCATAATTCTAGACTTCTAGGATTTGTCACTCAAAACTCCAACAGTACTTCTAAAAGACCTCACTTTGTTAGTGTTAGTTTTGGAATTTGCCAATAGATTTAGATTTTTTTCTGGGTTAATAATTAAAATCTGTATTATAATAAATACAGAGAAGAGGTAGACCTCTTCTTATGACGTATGCAACCATTTATTTCTTTATGATAACTTTATATTAACTACAAATCTATATTATATATAATAGTTCACTACTAACAAATAATGGTTGTCAAATCACTCATTTATAACATAATATAAAATATAAGAGTCCAGATAATATTCTCCACCCTAAAGTTGGCTTAAGGTCTCCTTTCTGACCCAATCTATTTTCTGACCTGATCAATCTGTTTGTTCTGGGTCAGATAACCAAATACACAATGACAACCAGACAAATAACATTTTTTCGCAAGGGTCAAACTGTTCTTGTTGCACATTTAATTTTTATTGTTCAAAAACGCAGAAGATACAATTTAGAACACAATTTAGAAGATGGAATGTTAAATGTTGCATTCTAACGGGTCATTAGATAAAAAATGTGAATGAAAAGAAAAAAATATAAATAAACCCCAAAAATTTGATATCTATGCAATGGATAGATTGGTCAATATTTGCCTAAATCAGATTGAAAACACAATTGTCTGTCTAATACATTCCACATGAATCAAAACAGAAGTTATGGTCTTGATTATACTCCTATAGGTTATAGCCAGTGACACAAGAGGTAGAACCTGCAATTTTTTCCTAAAAAATTTTTCTTCAGAATGGCTAGCAACCTGTAAAGCCCCAATAAATGTAAATCAGTTAAACGCATTCCTGGTTCGCCAGAGCAAAAGCTTTGCAAAGTGTTGCATTTTGTTTTCTTTAAAAAAAAGTATCTGCATCCAGAGTAGAAACGCTGCGGATAAAGAACCATGCTGCATTTAGAAGCAGTGGTTTATCCGCAGAAATCCAACAATCTCCCTGCTAAATCAGAGCTATAACTCAGAGCATGAACTTTGCTGATTGGTGGTCCTTAGAGCTGACTCATCAGAGGTTGTGTTGGACTGGTTTCAATTGAAAACGTTAAAAAAAACACCTTATCTGATTGGTACCATTTTAATTTGGAACTGGAAATTTGTGGCTAAGCTACTTATTCCCCACTTCTTAAATTTAAATATGCATTATGCATAAATAGGCCAGGATGGCCTGATTGTGCTTTTTTGTGCCCACAGTTTCCATAAAAATACCACTCATTGAGGATAGGCCTGTGTGTAGGACCATCTTCAGTAGACTACATTTCCTCTAACATGCCCAGTAATGGACAGGCAGGAAGAAAATGAAAGTAATCCCAAGAACAGGGCAAAGTTAACTAGTGTCTAAGGATGCATTAATCATTTAATGTTTTCATCACTTCCTAATATTTCACTTTCCAAGCAGCCCAGGGTTAAGTCTGTGGAAGGAATAGATTGCTCAGTAGACTTCGCCCCCTCCAACCTTATACTGATCATGTGTCTGCCTCTGGCTTCAAGGTGCAAGAGAGCAACCCTTCCAGCTCACAGCCTACTGCTTATATAAAGACCGAGAAGGAAGGGTGGGACAGACACTGCTGCTACTGAGAAGGTGAGGGACATGACATGAACTAGGAATGGAAGGACAGGTTCTAGGAATGATAAATTTTATATATATATATATATATTAGCATATAATTGGTATTTTAGATACTGATAAAGTTTAACAATCCAGTGGTTTATCATATTGTGGTAGATTCTTATATTTCTTTCTTTAGATCTTTGGTTGCATTCCTATATTATCACCTGCTTTGACCAAATTAAGGGGGCTCATGCTTGCGGTTCCAATAGGAGTGGTATAATGACACTTATATGTAGGAACAGAAGTATGATCCCAACGTGAGGAAAAGAGCTGGGATCTCAGATGCTAGAGTAGACTACTTATAGGTAGAAGGAGCCAGTGGGTGATGTAAAGCCAGCATCTACTAAAAACAAATGTATTTACATTTGGCAAATTGACTTTCTAAAATGTGTTTTGCTGTTCTTTAGCTGTTATAGAACTACGAGTCCCACCCTGCGGTTTGGAGTGTTTCCTAAAGCTTCTATTTTTCCACAATGACATGTAGGAATGATAACCTAAACTTTTCGATAGCCCAAAACAAACAGCACAAAAATAGTAACTTTAGGTGGCATTTATGAATAGTGATATGAAGGCCAGGCAGCTGGCATCTCATATTCTAACCAATTTTGCTTTCTCCTACAGAATTATAAAGAAAAACCATGAAAGCGATTTTTCTACTTGTGACAATTGGGCTCCTAGCAGGTAATTCATTTTATGACATAATAATTTTGGCTAAAGTGCCTTTACAGAGATAGATCAGTCATTTTTGATATGAGTCAATATTTTGAACCCTCTTAAATTCATCATTACACACAGAAAATTCCCAGAATGTTGGGAAATATTTGTAGACACTGACCCTCTTCATTACTATTATAAAAAGGCACAAGATTATTGCCAAACAGAAAACAAGTCTTTAAAAAGAAACTGTGCGTACTGTTTCTCTCTAAATAAAGGGTTCCTGCAAAAATTTAGAGGCACATGTCATAAACTTTAATTCTGTTACACAAAACTTAAAAAAAATATAGCCTGCATTAGGCTTTACACTAACAACTTTATTTTTTTTATATCTGTGTTACCTTTTACGCACAACAAAAAAAAATGTCACCACAGCAGTTCTTGTGACATTTTGGATACTCCATCACTTTCTGTCCATCAAACAATGGTCACCAAGACAATAAATGAGGGTAAATCTCCCCAGCAGAGACACAGACAAAAAAAGAACAAAGGTTATAACCCTTTCATAATCACAAACTGAAACAAAAAAACATTTACCTATATATATACACCTGATCTTTTCTTCATTCTTTACAAACTCAAATATACCTCTCTAATCATTAGTGTTTCTTCACTAATAAATGTTTTAGTAAGGACTGTGTTGGAATGCTTATTCATGTTTTTCTTTACAGGGGCCCAAGCTCGATCTCTTTTTAAAGATGCACCCAGGACAAAATGGGAATCTGCCCTGGATAGCTTCTGGCAGACCCTTACCAAGATGGAAGAGGCTGCAGATGAAGCTACATCAAAAATGAAAGACTCTCAACTTGGCAAAGAACTTGAGTAAGTAATAGCATACAGATTGTCTTCCTTTTTTCAGTGTTATGTCTTCTGAGAAAAAAAGATGTACTGTTACTGGTTTGCTATCTTTTTATCCAACCACAAATTATTCTTCATGTGTGACCTTCGAGGTTCACCCACCCACAGTTTTGTAGAGTTTTCACTTTCTGGTGTATAATTATGACAAGTCATGTCATGTTCTGCTCTTCTTCGGGTAACATTGTCATGAGATTGAGCAGAAAGTTGACAGATGTGTAATAAATGTGGTGTTGGATTCCTAAATGACCAGAACAAGAAAAGGCATGCTCAGGGCTACATGGTATAGGTGTGTTAAAAGTAGCCTGTAGACAAGTAATAAAATTTGGAGCCTGGTGACTATTATATATAACTATATAATGATATAACAGCTGTGTTCAGGCATTAGCCTTTACAGTTTCCCTGCATTTCTGCTCATATCTATACATTTTGGTTTCAATATGGCATCCTTGTGACTATATGAGACCATATCAACATTTTTCAATATGTTTGAATAGGCACAGTGCATGAGATCGCTTGCATGAGAGATTTTTTACTTCTGATGATTTCTGCAATAGTCATTTAGTAAAAGTCTGTAAATATTTTCAAAATTTCACATACAGCTGCTAGCAGGAACTGTTGCAATTAAAAAGACCTTACCTTTCAGGAAGAGATTGGTGACTGTTTGTATTAGTAGAACAAACAATTGATAATACAATTTCATTGAATAAATTGTCGATTCTTTTGCTTTGGAGCAGTGGAAAGATCAAATTAAAGTGTGTGACATGGTAACGAAAAAAAGAAGTAAATTTAAGCACTGGGGTGACTCTTATGTGGATGGGCAATATCTCAAAGTCAGATATTTACCCTTGGGGCAAAATATTTAGCGGCCAAAGTACCTATTTAATCTATCAGATCCAGAATTCATCCATTATCTTGCTACATTTGACTCTAGGCAAATTCATGTTCACCAGAACACTTAAGTGAGCTTCTGACTTTCATTGTACCAAAGAGCTCAACAAGGTAGTGCAGAGAACAATATTAACACAAAAGTCCAGCCAATTAAATCTTACCTTTGTCGAGATAAATCAGAATATTTGAGATGACCGCATGGATTGCAAGCCAGCTTATAAAGATAGACCCCTGTATAAACCCAAATGTTTGAAGTTAAAACAGCATATGTTTCATGCTTACTGAGCACCCATATGTGTGAAGACTTAAAAAAACATTTCTGTGTTTAGAAATATGTTTTAAAAATATCTGTTATCACTTTGCTATTCAAGACAGATGTTCTTATGGCAGCCACTTGTATATGGTAAACACCTAAATGCATTTCTTCCAGGTGCCCTGCAGCAACCTTACTGTGTTTGTCAGTGTCAGCATTTCATTTATATTCACAGAAGAATGTGAAAAAAGCAGGCCTGACTTGTGTAATCATGCAATTACTTTTTATGAACATCTACTTAATCAAAGAATATACTTTGCTGGAAAGCTATTGGTTTTATAATACATTTTAGGTTTACACGTTTGATACCTGTGTAATACCTGATGATATATAACATATTTTTAATTATTTGTATATAATTTTTGTTTCACATTTAAACATTTGAGTGGGTACATAACTCTAATTTTTAAAACATGCTTTAGCATAAAACCCCTGCACTCCCAATTTGGCTGTATGGGGTACTTTAAAGCACCGACAAGTACCCAAAAATATGTGAAGCCGAAACATTTTTTTTTTCAATTTTTGGCTTGTGTGGAAACATATTTAATCCCCTGTCAGGTATTTATTGTTGTTTTTGCCTGTGTGTCTGTGTTCTGGTGTCATTATGGCAGAAAGTAATAGAAAATGTAAAATACTTAAATACTTAAATGTTACACTTACAGAAGGGAAGTGTTTCACTCAACAGGGGGTTTCACCTCACTTACAGATTTTTCTCCTAACTTCATGTTGTGACTTCAGTACATGATCTAAAGTGTGGTCCTCACAGAAGTGCAAGGACAGCAAAGAAACCTACTAGGGGTTTTAACCCCTCTCCACTCAATTTACCTGAACAAAGCAAACTTAAACTATCATAAAGTAATAAGAAATATTTTATGATATTTTCTGTTATTAAGTATATTTTATGTTATTCCTACTAAAGCCAATGTTTTTAATTGTAGCGGACTTATCAAAGAAACCATGGAAGAACTGAGCAATTATGCAGATGATCTAAAGAGCAAGGTTGGTCCAATGGCTCAAGATGCCCAACAACGTTTTACTGATGAGATCTCTGCTCTTGCTGACAAGCTCAAGAATGATATGGAAGACACCAAGTCAAGAGCCATTCAGTATTCTGGAGACCTAAGATCGATGTTTGATCAGAACATTGAAGATGTGCAAGGAAAGGTCAGTATGTATATGAAAAAGCTGAAGAAACGTCTTTCAAAGGACAGTGAAGACCTCAAAAGTAAACTCAACCAGTATGGAGATGATCTGAGCAAGAACACTCAGGAAAAGGTGGAAAACGTCCGCAAAACCGTTGAGCCCTACATTAACAACTTGAAGAAGAAAGGACAGCAGCGCCTTCAGTCCCTGAAAGATGCCATGGATGAGCAAGGAAAACAGCTGAGAGATCGATTTGCCTCAGTGGCCAAAGATGTCCAAAGCAAAGTTAAAAAGATGGCCTCAGATGTAAAGAGCAGTGTAGATAAGCTGTCAGACCAAATGCGCAAATGGTTCAACCCCTCTGTAGAAAACCTCCGTAACCAGATTCAGAATCTGGCCAAGAGCTTGCAACCCAAGAAGCAATAAAAATCTTGACATTCACCCCTGCATTTACTGCCATGCTTTTAACATTTTGTTTGTAACACATGCCAGTTGCTGCTAATCTTAGACCAAAAACTTGCCATCTAAGTGAGGTTATAGATTTTTTTTAAGATAGTTACACATAACCCCACTAATGCTTGTCCACTTCTGGACAAGCCTAAAGAGTTATGAAAATGATATGAGGTTCATCCAATTCCATGTGTAAACATCATAAAACATCATAAAACACCTGGAATTGTATTCTTGGAAATAGAAACTTCTAATAGCTGTAATAGCTGAATAACCATAGATTTAAAGCCAAATACCAGAAAAAAACCTCTTAATCTGCAAAAGACCAAACATAACAATACTTCTTGCCAACAATATGGCACCTGCTGAAACATCTGCAGCTTTGACCACAATGCCTCAGGCAGAAGACAAATACCCAAACTTTTTTTTACAACTGCTTGTAACTCCAAAAACATCATGACCTTGTTTGTCACCTTGTACCTTGTTTGTCACTATGGGGTGCTTGGGGCTACCTTGATCTTCATCTTTTGTAGATGAATGCTAGTTTTCTGATAAAATAAAGGGAGTTTACACCAGATAACTTGAATCTATTGGCTTTTACATGTCTTCCTACATACTTTTACTAATCACATATCATTTATAGCTTGCATTGTTTTCTTGCATAAAAAATAGGCAATATAGAAAAGCAATAAATACATACTTACATGCATAGTAAAACCCAAAGAAACACTTGCATAAGTCTAATCTGAATATGTACGATCCCTTAAAATTATTATTATTGGTATAACACAATTTGGTGTACAATTTTATGTCTGTTATATATATAATTTTATGTGTTTTTGTAATACTTATGTATAATAATGTTTGTGTGCAGAAAATCATACACAGTATATTTGTCAGCTGTTCAGTGTATCCTTTGTCATTTACAAATAAAGGGAGTAGTGATTACTGTGTAAAAATAACACACTGTTTTTACAATGCAATAAATCAGACCTTACACCTCAGTGGTAAGGTCATGTTATCCTATTAGCCACCCCCTAAATTATACACTCCCTATTCAGAAAACAAGACAACAAAGGAAAGGCCAGTAGGTACATAAAAAGAAACATAACATTGCCAAACCCAGACCTAACCAACTAAATCAACCCTTAGATCTTAACATTGCCCCGAAGGTTTGGGGCCTTTTTTGGCCAGGCAGTGAATTTACTTTTTCCTAGGTTCTTTCTGCAGAACCTTGGTGAGGGTTATGTCCTCCTCCTGCAGGTCAGATCTTAATGAATGATGAGTAGCCCAAATTTAAAAAAAAAATGGTCCTGCACTGTACTACACCATCCTCATGCAAGATTTGGCTTATTAGAATTCCTAGCAATTTTGTAGGGAAGAGAATTACATCACTCTCTCCACTGGTTAAGTCAGTAAAATGGATGAGCGAGAAGGCCTCTGACAGTCTCACAAAAATTTCCTTAAACTTTCGATGAGTCCGTGAAATTTCAGCGAATTCCATTAAAGTCAATAGGCCGACTTTAAACATTAATAGCAAAGCCCCTATACATGTTAGAAGCACCAAATTTGCTAGGTATGTGTAGGAGAACAATGGCAACAAAGGAAAAACTCAATAAACAAAGAATAAATAAATACATTTAAAAAAAGACCTTGTGGTTTTCCAGAAAATGGCAGGCAAAGTGACAGCAGGCAAATAGGATTTTTGCGTGATGGACAGCGTACAAAAGGCAGCATAAAAATTAGGACATTGAGAAAGCGTCAAAACAGCAGGAGGCCGCATTGCTAGCTGGCATCATGACCTGGATGACGTGTTAGGAATGCCACCCATAAAGTTGTGGAAAAGTAGCGCGGTGACATTAGGCAAGGATGGAGGACCAGAGAAGGAGCGTGGGTCAGCGAGAGCAGTAGCAATGTGTGGCCTCTGATCAGCTATCGCCAGGGGGACCGCATTTGTAAGTGTCATGGAGAGCTGGGTGTAGTACATCGTCAATGCCACCCAGAAGTGTGTAAAACAATATAGAATAGAAATTTCGGATAGGATAGAAATATATATTATATATATATATTTTATATATTATATATTATATAAATAGAAATATAGGATAGAAATTTCACTGTACCAAAGGATCTTCTTTGGTAAATAGGAACAGATATCAAACACTAAAATATCTGTATTGGGGCTCCCCGATGTTTGCAGTCCAGCCTTACTCATACAGCAGAAGCTGCAGAAGGCTGACATTTATTTGCATTAATTTCATTACCATTTCTATATGGAGTATACTTCTGGTGAACGTTTTCTGAGCTGTATTATTGGGAAGGCTATCAAAATTACAATCAATAATGGAGGATTTCAAGGAGTTTTACTGGGTGTTCATGCAGATCATACCACTATCCTGAATAAAGTCAAGGATTTGAAGACCGGTGAAGCTGTGCGAGGAGCAAGGCTGTTTTTTGGGCAAAATGTTCTAAATGTAGAACTACTAGAAGACTCAAGAGGCCATGAGGTTGAAAGAGAGACAATAGAAGAAAGATTCTGCTTCTCCAGCACCAAAAGGTCTTAAGCCTGGAAGCTTCTGGCCTGAACATATGTCGCTATGGGAAACTGTGTTGGCTGCAGGTGGGCACAAGAATTCATGTTTACCTCCTTGACATCCTCACCATGGGACCAGGGGTCTTTAAAAATGGTCTCCAAGTGGTGCTTGAAGACAAAGGCATCCTAAAGGTCACCCACTACTGTCGTTGGCTGGGAGATATTTTGTCCCACCAATATGGTGTGTTTTTGAATAATGTTTTTGATACACAGGTGGGTGATGTGTACTTGTTTTCCACAGAGACTGGTAGTTTTCTTCCTCATCGAACATCTACTGTGAAGGAATGTTTGACTCGGTATCTAAATATGCCATCTGCAGAAGTACATTTCTTGAATATCAAACAAACATTGATGGAGCAAAATCCTAATATGTGTTCCGACCGTCCATTGTCTGCTACTTTGCTGAAAGTGTTGGCTCTGGATGTATCGCACCTCCTAGATTTGCATCAAGCTATGTTGGATAGCACGCTCGCTGACTTTACATTGTTAGTTGACATCTTAATGCTCCTCGCCTGGCAAAAGCAGATGCTTTAGCTGTGACTGAGAACCTATGCTCTGAGCTTCCCAAAGAACTTCAGCAGTTTTGTGTCCTACAGCAAAGTAGAAGAGAAAAGGCTTTAAAAGAATATGATGTTACCAGCCATGGATTCCTAGTAAGATAAGAGAAAACAAAGCCATGATCTCTAAATGGGTCATTCCTAAAATAAGACTGGTGCTAGGAGACGTCTTAGCACATACACACTTTGTATTAATATTATATAATGTTTGGTTCTTTCATGTATCAGCTTACTGGTAGGATTCATAACAAATAATTACCATTTGAAAGGAAGAGAACTACTCTTCAGCAAAAAAATGTTTTTCTGTACCAAAATGTCCTTTTTGGTAAATAACAAGAGGTATCAGACTGAAATATCTGTAGGACAGAAATTTTTCTGCAGCAAAACGGTCTTCTTTGCTAAATAGGAACGGGTAGCATCAAAAATTGCAATATCTGTGTATATACAGATTTACAGAAGGCTAATAACGCCCTTCCCTGCCGGAAATAGTCACCCTGCTTTTTCCCTCGTTTGTTCAGCAAGAACACAACCTCATGGCGAATCACAAGGCTGTTCTCGCTTAAATGTTCAGTAAGTGAGAAAGGCCCGATTCGCCGCGAGATTGAACTTACAAATCTCGCTTGCTTATGCCTAGAGGTGGGTGTAATAACGCTTAAAAATATTTAGAGCTGCATTTATGAGGGATGAAGGGCCAGATCAAACAGGCAAATCTTGCCTGAAATGGAAGTAACTTTAAACAGTTAAACCTTTTTGGTATTTAAAGGGAAGCAGGATTAGCACTCTCGCCTTTGGAGTGCTAGGCTTCAGGGTTCGAATCTCGGCCAAGGCACGATCTGCAAAGAGTTTGCATGTTCTCCCCGTGTGTGCTTGGGTTACCTCTGGGTACTCTGGTTTCCTCCCACATTCCAAAAACATGGAATTAAGTTAATTGGTTTCCCCTTTAAATTGACCTTAGACAGTGGTAATGACACATGACTATGGTAGGGACATTAGATTGTGAGTTCCTTTGAGGGATAGTTAGTTACATGACTATGGACTTTGTACAGTGCTGCGTAATATGTTGGCGCTAAATAAATACTGTGTAATAATATTATTATTTCTTGCAACTACCACTATAGCAGCGGTCCTCAAACTGCAGCCCATGGACTTTATGTGTGCCTTCTCTTGCCATAATCCAGGGCACTATTTCTTCCACTGACACAACAATCCACTTTACTTCCAAATGACACCAACAATTATGTACAATTTCTTCTAATTTTTACTCCCACTGACCACCAACCCTGGAACACTGTTTTTTTTTCAATACATTTTTATAGTTTCTTCAAATAAATAAATAAACATAGAACATTTGTACTTAAGCTACGTACACACTTCCAATTATTATCGTTGGTAAACGAACGACGAACGATCCTGCACGATATCTTCGAACGATCGTATAGCACCGATCCTGTACATACAGATAATGACACGATCGTTCAACGATATTGTACACACGATAGATGCGATCGTTTGAACGATACAGGAAGTGACGTGCACCAGAGGAAGTGAATACTGTGTACAACCGATCGGGTCAAACGAATGACATTCACCACACTGTTCCTTTGTCCCACTGTGCAATATGCCCTTCAAAGTGTTCTCAAGGAAGAAGAAAGCAGCTCTTGCTTTGATATGTCTGCTTAGTGCTGAAGAGGAGAAGAAGCGGCGAATGTGGTGTAAGGATTGGTTCTTGGACCGAGACAACATTTCACACAGGAATTTGCTACGGGAACTGCGCCACTCATTCCCAGATGACTACAAGAATTATCTTTGTATGTCAGATGTCTGTTTCCAGCAATTACTTTCAGCAGTTGGACCTTTTCTGCAGAAACAAGATACCTTCATGAGGAAGTCCATTACACCTGAGCAGAGGTTGATTGCCGTGCTGAGATACCTTGCCACTGGAAGATCTCTGCAGGACTTGAAGTTCTCCACTGGGATCTCACCACAAGCAATGGGTCATATCATCCCCGAGACGTGTGCAGCAATTATCGACTGCTTGAAAGATGAGTACATGAAGGTGGAGGCCCCATACAATCATTAAAACAAAATGACACATTTGCTTCATAACCAAAAGATACATTTTGGGGGGGGGGGGTGACAAATAGGAGATAAAAAGGATATAAATAGGTGAGAAGAAAAAGGGGTAAATCACGAGGGGAGGAATTTTCAAGCGTCTAATGTATGTTATGGATCCATAATAGTGACTGACAATCGGTGCATTAATGTTCCAGCAAAAAAAAAAAAAAAATACAAAAAATACAGAAGTCCATGTGATAAATGCATATACCCTAAAGCATTTAGGAAATTGCTTAAAAGTATGCTTTATATACAAATTTAGCATTATAACTGGAGTCTCAAAATCCTTCATCCAAAATACTTGGAGCTCGTCCCAGGAGACATGAATCGTCGACCATCCCCTTTACCGTTGATTCTGCTGGGGCATTGACCCAGAGGTGATGCTACCGAAGTATACTGGCCTTGTCCAGATGGATTGGCTGCAGGTTCTGGAGGAAGAAGGCCAAACATCTGCAGGATGGTTTCTGCACCTGCTGGAGTGGTCGCTGAGTACTGCCTAACTCTGTAGATGAAGATGATCTTAAAGGGAACCCCCATCTGTAACGGATCTGCTTAGCTTGAAGAACTGCCACCACCGGTTTCATTTCCTGCACTTCGTGATTGTAGAAGGTGCCAGGTCGGTGAAAAGTCATATCCCTGGAACGATAGTGTGTCAGCTTCTTTAGCAGCTCTAAGAAGTGTGCTTTTCGTATGATAGTAGTATAGTTTTACAATAATGTCTCTTGGGGGCCGTCCAAAGTGCATCTATATAAAGGCCTATGAATGCTTGGGAGCAAGCTGTTGGAACAAGGCTTTAATGGAAGATTGTAGATCAATTACAGATTCTGGGATGCCCTGAAAACGAATGTTGGAATGTCTTGCACTGTTTCTTCCAGCTGGTAGTGTAAGGATTGGATTTTAGCCTTTAAAGCATCAATTTCTTCTTCATGGCCCTTCAGAACAGTAGTGACATCATCCATCCTTCCTTCAAATTGTGAAATACTTGAATTCCTTGGTAAACAGCTCATGACATCAATGTCCTGGATGGTTCCCAAAAGAGCTGGGTAGTTGGCAGGTGTGGAGAGTAGGTCAGAAGACAACCTTAGAGAGGCAGGTTAAGGTGTTTTGAGCGCTGTAAACTGGTCCTGAGAGAAATATGTGTCTGCCTGTATGGAACCCTGTGTGGGGGCTTGTTGGATGGTGGCCATCCTAGCTGCTGCTGCAGCAGCCCTAGAGAGGGCTTCCTTTATGGCCGGTTTCCCTGTGCGGCGCTTGTTTCTCCCTGCTGATCTGGGGAATCTCTGGAAGCAGGGAGGGGTAAGTAAGCTCTGGCATGTTGAGAGAATGGGTTGGTCTCGGGTGTGCTGATTGCCACTCTGTTTCTCATTCGTGCGGCGAGCAGAACTAAATCACAGCCATTAGTTCCAGCCGCACATTCGCACTCCAATCCTTGTTTATCCAATAAACCACTCATGCTGCAACATTATTTACTCCCCATTTTTCTCCAAGTGGACACAATCTTGAAAAACTCTCTCACTGATGAACTGGAAAATGCTTGCTTCCGGGCCCCTGCACAAGAAAAAAGATGAACTGTTCCCTCCCCATTACATCACTGGTTAGTTGTCTTTATTTTCATTGAGGGTCAATAGGAGGTGGAGTTAGGGTAGATATCACAAGAACAAAAGTATTTCGCAGTTTACTAGTCCTCAGTCATGGTGGACACATTTGTTTTTATTTTGTAAGGCTAAAAACATTGTGAGCAAGTACAGAAAATATTTGTTTATCTTGCCAGAAATTCAGTGTATTTGACATTTCCCTCCATAGATACAGTGGAAGAAGAGAAGTTAGCTAACCAGATAGAGGAAGTGTGCTATCTACAAGATTATCATGTGAAAGTTAAAAGAAAGAAGCCTAAAAAAGTTGGAATTCGGCTTTGGGTCTGTGTCAAATTCAACCTGAACAACAGTTATTCGGCCCAAAATTAATATTGCTAATGTTGGTGATAGGTTTTGGAGCCTAGTATGGGCTTCTCTATAATGCTTTGGCTCTCCCAAGATGCCTTGGGGTGTCAGCTAAATCCTTTGAACTGTACGCTAAAACTGTTATCTTCCATTGGCTAGATTCACCGAGTGGTAAGCTCTGCCTGTCATTGGCTGCCAGCTAGATTCACTGAACTGTATATTGTGCCAATATCATTTGATTCCATACATTCAGTAACAATACACTCTTTCATAGAGCTCGGAAGAATGCTGTAATTGCAAGTATAGATGAAATTGTAAGGACATTTATTGTAGTTCTATGAATAGACTTCTTAGAAGTGAGAAATGTAGAATATTAATTATACAGCATGATTGGAGAGGAAAGAGCAAACCTCCACAAAGGGGCAGCATAATGCAGCTGTGCCAATGTGAGCTGTAAATACAGCATTTATAGTCTTTCAGGATGTTATGAAAAAGAGAATTTAAGCCATACTATTACAGCAGACTCCTGTGGTTTTTACAAATAGCTTATGTATGTGGAAACAAAACATTTCTTTTTACTATATCTACTGAAAAGTTCCTCAAAAATGTGCCTTTATCCAAGTATGGCCAGTCCCAAATTATTCTTTACATTTAACCTGTTCCCATCAGGATACTTTACCTAAACATAAAAACTAACTCAGGTAAAATTATTACACATAAACATGTTCCCAAAAGGTTAGATTGTACTATTATATTAAGGATGTATATCAGTTTTCCTTTAAATGTTAATTTATGGGTAGTTCTCCTTAACTAAGTTCTAAACTTCATTCAGATGTTTTCTTCTATCATTCCAGGCAGTTATAACTCGGAAAGAACCATATGTTCAGCAGGTTTTTATCACTTGCTCTATCAGGAAAACACAAATGAACAAAATTACTTTTTTTTACCAGCTCCTGCATTGTAAGGTTCTTCAGGAATATTGAAATATGTACGGGGTGCTAACTTGTAAATTAATTGATATCAATGTAAAGTCTATAGTGTAAAGAACAGTAACCCAGCATCCTATGTAACAATCCAACTTGTTTGTGCTATATACCAGCAGTCGGCAATCGGTGGTCTGCAAGAAAATTTTGGTGGTCTGTGTCTGTCTTTCGAATGGACACAACCCGCCCACTCTCCCATTGCAGGCTCAGACCTACTTGCTAAACATCCTGGGGGTACAGTAGTGCAGGGCTGTGGACACAATTTTGTTATCCCCCCAGGATGTTTACCAAACAGGTCTGAGCCCGTGATGGGAGAGTGGGCGGTTTCTGGCATCATGACGTTCCTCTGGGGGATGTTTCTTCCCCTTTGAGCGAAACACGGCAGGATTCCAGGGATTTAATGATCCGTGAGGTCGGAAAGGTTGGCAACCAGATATAGAGCGCCCCCTTTCTTGGGGCTTACAAAAGGACACAATAATGACACTGATAAATTAAAAGATTTAAATCCTTAAGCATCAATGTTTTCAGAAGCAATGCTATTACTTGTTACTTTTAAACTTATTTTGAAAAGAAATACATTATCCTTCTGGACCCCTGAACCATCGGTGTGTCACTCATTCTGTTTTTACAAGCCTGCAGGAATGACTATGCCACCTTCACAAAAACCTTCAGAATCTCCATACTCAGCTATTAGTTTGTACAGAACATATCAGCACAGAAGATGGATTATTGAACATAACGTCAAACACAGAAAAAAATGTAGTGCATGGCAGGACATGAGCTCTTGTAAGAACACCAGAGCATCATCTATACCATTCAACAATTTATGATGAATTGCTGTAGGTTAAAAAACTTGTCAATAGACAATATTGTGAAGGTGCCCTGGATAAGAAGTCCATGTGATGTGAACAGCTTCTCTCCAAATCCATGGATAACAAAAGAAAACTTCTAACCTGATGGGAATATGATAAATTAACTTTTTGTGTTCCTTTACCCTATGTGTAGGTGGATTTCAAAAATGTTATTGAAGTGGCCCACAGTACCAGGAAATCAGTAGATTATTAGTCAGAAAATCATAGTTCACTCCAAAGATCTGGGAAATGAGTACAAAAGTTTTGCAGTTCCCTCCTGCAACAAACTATGATGTAACTTTTATGCCATCTGACACACAACTTTATTGTTTGATTACTGCCTAAATAAACCACAATTGGAAGGTTCAAATAAAGTCACAATGTGTAAACAGGTCTCTGTTTTACGTTGCACAGGTATTCTGCTATATCCAGCGTTATAAATGTTTTTGGATTTGCAGTAGCAGTCAGTAGTTTACAGCTTCTTTTGAATATCTTTCAGTATTCTGTGCTGGTAAAGGTAACAATCTGATTTATAATATATTATTGGCTTAACCAGTCACTGAGGAGCTTATTCTAGTAGTATGAGCTAGTGACATGATACACATTAGGAGCAACATTTCTAAAAATGTTTTTCCCCTTTGAGCTGCTGCTTAAAAAAGGCTGTGTGTTTAAAAAGTCTTATTCTGGAAGATGGTTTCAAGATGCTGGCCTACTAATGGAGCTTTGTGGAAGCATCTGCAGCTGTCCCCTAACTAAATCCCTAATAATCCCATTGTTTTATAATCATAATGCACCAATGAAGTAATATACATTCATAAAGATAATGCAAACATAACTTTTTTTAGCTGTCAAGTGCTCCAGCAAAGGTTAAAAAAAACCTGTGGAGACATAACATAGGAAAGTTGGACCATGGCTCCCACTGTTTCAATCAGCAACACTGTTTAGGCAGAGAGAAGGTTCAATATAGCCATGTCTTTTTTTGGAAAGGGAGGGTGTTGGACCCCTGGAAGTTTTATAATTTCGAACTTCGGGCTTTGGAAGAACTGGTAAATGACCGACTGGAAAAAACTTCTCATTTATTATGCTGTTGGAAATTTTATATTGTCTTGTTCCAGGGGCTATCATCAATTGAGACCTTTTTGCACCTGAGGAACCTCTAAAATTTTTAGATTTTGGGAAACCCATGCTAAAAGCAATGCACTATGCAATGCTGTATCAGTGGGAAAATGCTCCCAGCGGTTAGTAAAAAAAATGTTACAGCCTCCAGTGACTTCTGAATGTCACCCTTAAAGACAGCTAAACCAATGTTTGATGTTATGCTGTAGTTGGGTGGTGTTGGATGAAGAAGTATTTTGCGTTGTATCCATCCTATTTGGATGGGTTGTCAGTGTACGCCAATATTCACCAAGCCCAAACTTGGCACCAAACCATTTCATCCAAACCCTAAGACTAAGGGCAAGTTATGGTAAGTGTCACGGTCCCTTCCGTGACTGAAGTTTCAGGATCTGTCAGACAAGCTGCATTTGAGGTTATCTGACAGTCTCTTTGTTTTTACTTGTTTCTGTGTTGTTGTTTGTAATGACCACTCCCCTTGTATCAGGTGCAGCTGGTGGTCATTATTGCTCCTCCATTTAGTCTGGCCTCACACCTCATGCTGTGCAGTTGATATTCACTGCTGGATTGTGAATAGCTGGAGTGTCGTGCCATCCTGAGTTCCTGTTTATATCTGCTAATAAGATAAGTTGCTTTACTTTTGGTGTATTGGTGTTTTGTGGTTATTTAGTTGTTTACTAGGCCTCAGGGAGACACTGGGGCCTTCATAGGGGAAGGAACCAGTAATCTCAAGCCAGACACTACTGCTAGGGCTATACAGGGCTAGTAGGGACTAGGTTCCTGTGTATGAGTATTCTCACCATCAGGGGATACTCATACGGTTAGGAGTTACAGCTAGATTAGGGTGTTTGCAAGGGGTGACCATTCCCTTTTCCCTAGTCATTTGAGGCCTAGTAGTTAGTAAAATCTTTCTGTTTCCCTCCCCTCCCTGTTATCCGTGACAGTAAGACAGAGCATGAAAAGCCAAGCCCTGCAATGGGGAATATGCACCTATGCATAAAGGTTAATAACCACGTGGACAGGGTTAAGGTCAACATATAAGCAGTATGTTTAAAATGATGCCATCAGTTGCAGCAGTTATAGCCATGACAATTTAAGTCAGTGCTATCAATATTAACCACTAGAATCAAAGTTATAGACTTGCTTAAGAAAATCCAGCTATGGTGCAGCACTGCATAGCCTTTTCTTTTTCTATGTCAATGGTTTATTGTTAATGTTTGTTCTCTGTGTAAAACCAATCAGCTCTTTAATGTTGCTTTGTGGATTATGACACACAATAGGTCATTTACACTCACAGACTGCTGCCCCCCCCTTCCTCCACCCAGGCCATCCAACTTTCCTATATGCCCCCCCCTTGGATTGCTACCGTCTCCTTTTGCAAAGTCATCTCTCACAGGTTTGTGGTTTATCTGTATAACATTTTTCACATTGTATTACTTAATATCCAATGGATTAACAATGTTATAATAATAACAATTTTTATCCTTGTACCTTGTATTATATCATATTATTTAAAGTTAGTCATTTTTTCAACCCACGTTATAGGCAGGCTTGTTTTTATAACTTTCTAATCAGATTACATTATTCACTATCTGGTGATCTTTTGAAAAACAGTGTCTATGTGGTCTTAAGCTACGTGCACACTTCCAATGGTTCTCGCCCGATAATCGGCTCAGGGCCTATATCAGACGATAATCAGAAGTGTGTACAGCACGCGTCGTTCATTGTCCGAACGACCGTCCCGGTGGATCCACGGACAATGAACAACTAAAGATCGTAATGCCAGTGAAGGGGGAGAGCACGCAGCGGGGTGCCGCTCTGTCGTTCTCCCCCTCCTCTCTGCATAGAGCAGAATAGCTGTATGTACAGCACTCGTTCATGCATCGTAGAGTGCTTAGTTGTTGGAAAGAATCATGAAAGATCCTTTCCAACTACTATAATTGCAAGTGAGTATGCAGCTTTAGTTCTAACAATCACACATAACAGATTGACATAATTACAACTTCTGCATGATAAACATTTGCAGTATGTTATAAATGACCAGTTAATTATCAGCCTTCCCAATCACAGAAAAATATAAAATTGGCAATAAAAGCTTGTACTTGTAGAAATAGGAGTGATCCCATTGCTAACCAGGCTATTCACCTGAATGTGTCTCTTTTCCATACAAAGATGGGCGTATACTTACCTTTTTGGCACCTGTGTCTTCTGTCTTTCCTGTAGTAAGCTATGAGCCAGTGAGAAGACCCACAGAATGGGAAAGAAGAGAAAATATAAACATACCTGAATGTATTCATTATCAGCAGTGGCTAAAAGCAGCAAAGTTGCAGTGTTTGAAGCCAGGGGCCATCAGAAAAATAAGTTTACACTTTTGGCAGTGTGTGGTCCTTGTTTTATAGTGATCATTTGTTGACAGGGTCACTTTAAAGGAAAGATTCCCTTTAGGATAAAGCCCAGCTCATCAAAAACTTAAAGAAAAATGGTGTCCAGGATATTTGCAATCAAATATTTACATATTCTCAAATGGAGAAAGTGACTGGGGTAGTTTGGTTTAGCAATGCCTGGATAGCATAAGCATGTAGCCTATGCTACAGGTATGCAATATTGGTATAGTGTATCTTTACTAAGAATGAACTTCCCTTGCAGGATAATATAAACTCAAGAGAGGCCCGGAGCAGGGAAATGTGCGGAGGGGCTTCATGACAGGTGTGCTCGGACTGCACTGAAGAAAGGGGGGGGGAAGGGGTTAAGATTGAGTTGTAGAAAGAGGAGGGGGAGAGATAAAGGGCTGGGTCGGAAGTTCAGTGGGTGGAGATGAGAGAGGGTAAAAGGGGGGTGGGATGGAAGTCAAGGACAGTTTGAGAGAAGAAATTTCCCACCCTCCTGCCCTGTTATAAGGTGTGCGGAGGTGGTTGAGGTTTGGTGGAAGGTAAGAGTTCTGGGTCACTTTTGGTGGGGGGGGCACCCAAGGTGGTGGAGACCCCCCCTTTAAGTGGTGAGCGGTGGAGGACCCTGAGGTGGCGATGTGCTTCTAGGGGCCAGAATGGCTTGGCGGTATTGGTAATTACTGGTGATTTGGTGGTGTGGCGGACTTTACCTTCCGGACCTGCGACCTAGTTGGTTTGGGAAAAATGGTTGGTTATATTAAGAATTGGTTATGGTAAAGAAAAGGTTAAATTAGAGCTTAGATAGTGGTTATTTAATGGTTAATTTATTTTATTCTATTCTGTTTGTGTGTTATTTATTTGTTGTTTTGTATGTATATGTTACGTTATGTTTATGTACAGAGTTAATTTATGGAAATATTAAAGTGTTAAGTTATTGTTAAATAAACGACTGCTTGCCAGCCATTTTAAACGCATCAGGTTGTGAAGTGTTATTTGATAAAGGGGAAGAGTTAAGGGGGAGGGCTGGCAAGGGTAAGTGAGGGGGAGGTTATGGGGGGAATGTGAGGGGCAATGGTACGAGCTACCCTAGTCATGTCATTCAGCAAATAAAATATTCATCAATTCAAATTACCCACTGTCCTGCTGGTTTTTAATCATTGCCCTCCTGATACTATATGACAGAATTACTGGCTGTTGTAACAGCATTATTGACTGTATTTGGGATATAGCCAGCTATTATTGGCAATCCCATGAATGCATTGTAATGTAATGTGCAAAAAGATAGTTCATAATGACGGGTATGTATCTTATCTTTTGTTGTAATGTTCCTGGCTAAAGTATATCATTCTAATAAGAGCTGACTTTGTTTTTCTGTGGATATCTATTTATTTGCTGATGGCAAGCCTTTGAAGTTTAAGGGCTATGTTGTTACAGAAAGACTGTGCCCTTTGATCCTTCTAATCCCCCAAACATTATACCCTGATATGACCATAGTTCAAAGACCATGCATGCAGTGCTGCATACACAAAAGCCCCTGCTGAATCTGCTATGATCTTGCCTGGGTCTGACAAATATACAGAATTGAGGTGAAACCTCAAATAAAGAGTAGGGATGAGTAGCTACATTTTAAGCAGGTCTATTTCAACTATAAAGGCATCTTTAGAGGTAAAATATCACATCATAAATTTGACTTCAGAAACTTTTTTTTTCAGCTGTCGTATTTTTAGTTATCGTAGTTATGTTGTCACCAGGATTGTGCAGTACCAGTAGTGCTGGGACGTAATCAGGGGAACTTGTGGCATCATGTCCCAATTAAAGAAAAATATATTTTAGGTAAAAAAAGAACATGCATTTTTATAGCTGGGATTCATTCATCTCAAGGCTTCCTTATACAGTATGCCTTGTCCCTAATCAATTACATATTTTCTTTAAATCTTTGTCTTTAATAAGACAATTCTATTTTTTTTTTACAAATTCAATTCAGAAAAAAAACTACACGGGACTAGAAGAAGGTAAATAATGTAATTAAAACACAACAAAGAATTTAGCTGCATAGTAAAAGATGTGAGGAGCAATGGGAATGTGCATCCCTTTTGTTATGCAAGCTCCCGTTTATTCTGACTGGACAGAAAAGAGGACAAAGCATGCAGGTAGCACCTATCTCCCTTACTTCCTGACCATACAAGGACCTTACCTTCCCCTAACAATGCGGCCCTTTGTTGAGGGAAGCACTATCCCAACTACCTGTATACAAAATAGTTGTAGGGGTCTGCGGGTAGGGCAGACTAAGGTTTATTGGAATGTGGAAGCCCACTTAAAGTGGAAGTAAACTGATAAAAAAAACTCACATTCACTTTCAAAAATCTGTTGATCCCTCCAGGGGTTTTCTAGTTTGGGCCTCTTTCGTCCCAGCGCCGAGGAAGTGCTGGGCTGCACCATCTTCTTTGCCCTTGTTCTTGCGTCGCCTGAGATCGAGCATGCGCAGAAGTAGAATGCCACGGCTATCAAGACAGAAAAGGTTATTATTACTAAAAAGGGTATTATTACCTTATATAAAAGGGTAATCTACCATTTTATTTAAGGTAAAAATGTTAGTTTAGGTCTGTTTTATCAAGGACAGCTCTGAATCCAGAACTTTTATTTTACACGTACTACTTATATAACAAAGCACACTGTGCTGTTATTGTATTTCTAGCTTACTGTTTTCTGTGAATTGTAACTTAAAACTTGTTTGTGCATGAATAACTATAAGCAGGTCTAACACAATGGACACCTTTATAGGAGGCTGTAACAATGGCCCCTATTTATAACTTAAAAGGAAAAGTTCTTCTTTATCTTAGGAACATTTCTGTTTTTTTTTCTACCTGTACTGTTATTTTCTGATTTTTATAATCAGCTGAGTTTTTGTCTATTTTATCTCCTAGATGTTATTTTCTTTGTTTCCTTTGTTTAAATTGTTTTACTGAAATGTGTATTACCTCATTATTTTTGTTGCTTGGCTGAAAAAAAATTACATAAAGACCTTCCTTTACAGCATCTCAAATAACTAAGCTGGTAATCCTATTAATTGTAATGATGACCATCCCCCAGATTTTTGAACATTGCATTATCCCTTCTTGAAGACAGAAGCAAGAGCGAAAAAATGAAACAGAGCTTATCCTTATGTGATGTGCAAAAATCGGAATGGTTACTGCACAGAAATATCAGAAAGGTACACATGTTTGTTTTAGATAGTGAGCTAGCCATAAGTAAATTTGGTTTAACACATATAATTATTCTCTATTCCAATGTGTTTAGAGGATCCTTCAGTATTCCCAATTTTGGCAGACTTGGCCAAACCTTTTAGAGGATCTTACAGGGTTTCCTATTTCAGTAGGAGCAAACCGCCTCATTTGAGGATCCTCAATTAAGGTGTCTCCCATATTAGACAGACCCATCAGAGGATCTTTCAGTGTTCCCTATTCCAGAGGATCCTCCAGATTTCCTAATTTTTGTGATTTTAGCAGGTGGATTCTGAAGTATTTCCTATTTGGGTAGACAGAGAATGGCCCTGTCCCTATTACTATTAAGCCAAGCACATCAGTTAGGGGAGAGTGAGCTAGAGATCACAATTACAAAAGCTAAAAGCTATTTGCATTATACAGCACCTATAGTTTAGGAAAGATGGGACATAAACTTGATGTAAACTTGTACATACAAATGACATGCTGTTTAGGGAAAGAGAGATGCCTATTCCTAAATATGTTGTGAATGAGCAGGAAACACAGGGATGCTATGGCTTTGAGCATAGAATAACAGAAAAAACATCATCATAGAGTTTAGAACATGGCCTATCAGCCTGCTAAGGTGGTAGTCATCAGGGAGTTGCTAAACAACTGTCTGAAGTTAATAAGCATGTGTTAGGTTATATAGGTATATAGTTACATACATACATAGTAGGTTAGGTTGAAAAAAGACATAGTCCATCAAGTTCAACCACTAAAGAAATAAACATATCCCAGATATTAAACCCTATAAGACATAGCTGGTCCAGAGGAAGGCAAAAAAACTCAAAGGCAAAAACAATTTGCTTCAACAGGGGAAAAATATTCCTTCCTGATTCCCTGAGGCAATTGGATGTTCCCTGGATCAACAGTTACTGTTATTTTTACTTTAAAGGCTTAATTCCCAGCTATATTCTATGCTTCTAGAAAAACATCCAGCTTTTTCTTAAAGCAATCTATAGTAGTTGCTGAAACTACTTCCTGAGGGAGCCGATTCCACATTTTCACAGACCTTAATTTATACAGGGTGATCATATCCCCCCTTAAATGTCTCTTCTCAAGGGATAATAGATTCAGTTCAGCTAATCTCTCCTCTAGGCTGAGCTCCGCCATTCCTTTTATTAGTTTAGTTGCCCTTCTCTGTACTCCAATTCCACAATGTCCTTTTTGTGAACTGGTGCCTAAAACTGGCCTGCATATTCCAGATGTGGTCTGACCAATGCTTTGTACAGGGGTAGGATTATGTCTCCATCTCTGCAGTCTATTCCTCTTTTAATACAAGAATGAACTTTGTTAGCTTTAGATATTGCAGCTTTGCATTGCATGCTCTTATTAAGTCTATGATCTACCAGAACCCCCAGTTCTTTTTTCTATTTCTGACTTCCTCAAGTGTATTCCCCCTAGACAGTATGAAGCATGCATGTTGTTGTGCCTAATTTTACACTTATTTATAATAAATGTCATTTGCCACTTGGCTGCCCAATCAAACATTACATCCAGGTCTGCTTGTAGATTATAGACATCCTGTATGGACTTAATTCCATTACATAGTTTGGTGTCATCTGCAAACACAGAAATGGTACTTTTAATCCCAAACTCTATATCATTTATAAAGATGTTAAACTGTAAAGGTCCCAACCCTGAACCCTGGGGTACACCACTATTAACCTTAGACCATTCAGAGAGCCAGTTCTCTATCCATTTATATATTGACTTTTCTAAACATATTGACCCTAACTTGCATAATAAATGTCTGTGGGGTACAGTGCCAAATGCTTTAGCAAAGTCCAAGTACACTATATCAACTGCTATTCCACTGTCTACCTAATAGTTAATATGTCTTAGATTAAAGAATGTGGTTTACAGCCTCAGCAGGTTTCTCCTAATCTGTTCCTACAATACAACAAAACATACAAGTCTTCATGAGGAGATATTGTGTGCATAGGAGAAGATTTTCACACACTTGGAAGTGTTGAATGCTGGCAATGACTGAGGATCAGCAAAGTTTTTTTTTTTTTTTTTAACGGGCTACCTGTAAATAATATCCATCCTAGTATAGGCATTGTTTACACTAATGTAAATTCCACAAAGGCAAGGTTAGGTTTAAACTTGTTTTCATCCTATTTTTTAAGGTGCTGCAAAGCAGTTATTGTGTTGGAATGAGTTTTTCCATGCATTTAACAAGCATTTCCTGTATATGCTTTTCCAAGTGGAAGGGTATTTCAGGCGTTTGTATGAGGCTGCAGATTAGAGATGATTGAATCTGCCATGGTAATATTTGCCGAGAGTTTGGAGAACACTTTTTAAAATTCAGCAAAATCACATTTAATGGAAAACAACACAGTTGAAAATAAACCTACTTGGTGGGCAAATCATGTTTGTATATTCTAGTTGTTTTAGGGCTGCTGTGAAAACCACTGTAAACAAAAAACTTAGGATGGCAGGCACTGAAATGAGGGGTATATAAAGGGATTGGAGTTTTGGTGAATGACAGTGGTAATATCTGAGCTAGCTTAGGTGCAACTGTTCTTGCTCTTGCATTTATATTATTTTCTTCTTCACTGAATGGATTCAGTTGTATGGTTTAAACAAAAGAAAAAAAAACAGTTTAACCTGAAACAAACAAGACCTTATCAAAATACAATTTGTTTGCTGCAGGTTAAAAATTAAAAAAATTAACCTAAAATAAAAAACAAATATATCCCCAAAACACCATCTTGAAGCAAAAGATTTTTAAAGAGGAGCCTTGCAGCAAACACATCAAATGTATCAGCTAAAACTGACTGCTGTCCTTACATAGCAAAGGTAAAAAGTAATAGGAACAAAGAAAGACAGCAAAGGAGGTAATTTGACAAATTAGTTAGTAGGCAGACCTGAAGCAGATAGACACAGATTAAATACATTTTCCTCAAACTGATCTTTGACCTGGAACACTAGATTGTGAGCCCCTCTGAAAGACAATGGCATGCCTATGGAGTCTATAAAGTGCTATAGAAGATGGATACATTGATAAATAGGATTTCCTGAACCAGAAAAGCCTCTTTCATTTTCAACTTTTTGTTACAGAAATCACATTTGCATGGGGGATTGAACAAAAGAATTGCATGCATAGGAAAATATAGCTATAATTCCCATAATGGCTGCAGAAATGCAGCACTTAAAGCTTGGCTAAACACAAAATGTTTACTTTACATAAAAGGGTAGACAGCCCTTTTATTTAAAATAAAAATTTTGTTTGTGTTTTTTTAAGTGCAGCACCACCCTTTTAATTCTTGATCAACAAATAATGGGAGCGCAGAGCCTCCCAGGATACCTACGTCACGCATCCGGGGAGGGTCCTGGCTGCTCCTTCTGCACATGCCTGAAATGCTTGGGTATGGGCAGAAAGACCCCTTTTAATAATAGAAAACAAATTGCCGATCCTACGCATGCGCAGTGAAGAAGATGTCAGCGCCCTTTGCGGTGGGCCGAAGACAGGTACCGGGATGAAGTGGGACCCGATGGAAGAAACATCCCGACAGATAGACTAATCTGCAAGATTGAAGGTAAGTGTGATTTTTTTTTTTTTTTTTTTTTGTTTAAGGTTTACTTCCGCTTTAAGCTGGACATTTGCCAAACAGGCCAAATATGTTCTTCAACGATAAATATAGGGTATAATTATTAAAACTTTAAAAAAAAAGAAACTGTCAGGTTTACAGCAACTTCACTGGATTTAATATTCACTAATCCAACAATCACAATGTTGACAGTGCATGCCCAAGCAACTAGTAAATTTCTAGGGGAATCCAGAGAAGTAGTCTGAAAAATAGATTAATAGAGAGATCCGACAGAGAAACAAAACACTAAAATCTCCAGACCAATAACAAGTATAATTACTTACAGGAAAGAAAATGTGCTTTGTCAGTCCTTTGTGGCTATTGTAGATAGAAAATGCATGTGCTTCTTCTTGAGAGTCAGCTAAAAATAATTGTGAGAAACCAACATTGTAAATACTCAAATGACCTGCAGTAACTCTTTAAAACAAAGACAAAGCAATAAGTAGCAAGCTCCAGAAGTAAGAGTTGTGATAAGTATCTTCAAAACTTAAAGTAGGAAAAACGTCTTTAAATGTGCCAATGGTTTGGAAGAAATTGGTGCTGGTAACAATGCATCAAATGATGCTCCATCCTAAGTCCCCATTCACGATAACCTTCCCTGTAACCTTTACACTTATTCACATCCTTTCTACAATCCCATCCCTCATTAAATTTATCTCATTAAACATTAGTGTACCCTTTATACAAACCTTAAAGTGGGCCCATCACTGAGATTTTGTAAAATTCCATTTGCGAACTCTGTAGAATGCTAATTGTCAGAATGTAAAGCTGATCTTTTCATTTCAGTAGTTTCAGCCACATACATAAAACAAGCATGCGTCTAACTGTGTGGCATTTAGTTGAACAATTGCATCCTTATTCTGGGTCTGTGATTCAGAAAATATTAAAGGAAAAGGATCAGAACACCAACCAGGCAAGCAGTATTTTTTTTGACCAAGTCAGAAATGTCAGCCAACATATCTCAGTTATATGTCCACTGTAACCTTACATGTAATTCTAATACTTCCTGTTACCCTAACACTCACCCACCCTGTATCTCTAACCCTGATCTCTTTAAAGACACCAGCACCAAAGTTCGGGTGTCAAAGTCTACTACTTAAGCTGGATTTATACACATGAGATGAGCAACTCCTACTCAAATAACTTTTGACAGAATAATTCAGCCATGTTTAACATGATGGAGTTTAGAAAAAGCTTCTGAGTCTCAGGAAACCTCAGATAACTGCTATATCCACAGCACAACACTATACTTGTGTTTAGTGGGAAGAGTTCCATTGATAGCTATATAGATCATTTTTGCCAGTGGCTACTTATCTGGGAGGCAGAAATTGCTCATTGTTCAAAGAATCCCTAACGAGCTCCACAGGAGCTCTGGTTAGGAAAGAATAGCACTGTCAGATAGCCACAGATGGCTGCTCTGCAGGGAATAGAATTAATCAGATGGGGTAAACACCTTCTCCAATCCCAACATTTAGAGCAACAAATCTTGTAACTGCAGAGTGTAATTGAACTTCTAGGAGGAAAGTACTTACAAACCATTTAAGTTTACTAATCTACTTTTATACAGTATTTGCAAATCAACTATTTGTAACCTTTTGTTTACAGATTTTATTCTAACCCTTTATTCTAACCCTTCATGGGAGGAGAGGGTGGTGACTCTTTTGGTATATGTGAAGGGGGGGCATATATTGGGGGAGGGGCCTGGGTACATAAGAGGATGTGTGCCTGTAATCACAGGATCAGAAGCTATTTGTCTCTTGCAAGGTGAGTGTTCTGAATTTATCTCCTATCTCTAAACAGGACAAAGTTCATAGTTTGTAAGGATTTTTTGTATAGCCTTTTCTTTGAATTTAGCACAGAAAATGTATATTATACTAATATGTAAATTGTTGTTTTATTGTATGTTGTGCTACATACTCATAATATACTTTTTTTTTTTTAAATCCATTATAAACAAATCTTATCCCATTATAATACGAATACTTTTACAGTATTTGATTATTTTGTATAATATTTTTCTATACTATATTATATCTATGTCATATAGTATAACACTGTACGCATAGTATGACATTACAACATATGCCTTACTTTATATTATTCTCACTCTTATGAAATGTTATATGGTATTTATTATGTGTTTAAACATTCTGACCCCAACAAATGGTGATTTATTAGGTTGAAGAAAAGTGTTATGCTTTGCACAAAACTTGAATTATACTAGAATTGTATTTGAAAAATGGTGAATACGCCATTCTCTGATGTAGAATCAACCACTGCCATTGAAAACACATAGGTTTGACAAATTCTTCACGCGAGAATATATGGTACTGTAAATGTCAGATTTCATTGCTTAAAAAAAGGAACTTGTAAACTGTCCTTTGTCTTGATTAGTTTTTGTAATGTAGGGGTTTACAGGAGAAGTAGGGTCATTTTGTAGCCTGGCACATTTATATTTGTGTATGTCAAGCCGAAATGTTTTGGCTTCCATAAAGTTGGGAAGGCTTGGAGTACCTGTTAGGTTTCCACTACCTTCTGGGGCTCATTTAATGAGATTTTCAATCTACTCCCTGTCCTGCTGATATTGTTTTACTAGATAAGAAGAATGAATAAGATTTGTTTTTCAGCCTTTCTCTTACTACCACTACCTCCCTTTTAGTGTTGCTGTTCAGATAAAATTAAATATTAACCGAAGTATTAGTGATTTGGTTTGATTCTAAAAGTAATATATGTCCATGTTTTATGGAAATGATGCTGCGGGAGGCAAGAACTGACGATTGCCAGTGCTGTGGCTACTCACGAGTGTTTTTTGTACTTGCAAGCTATTTGGAGCTTACTGTAAGCAGGTCGGTGTCAAGGATTGTAGAGTAAGTGTGTAAAGCTGTGTTTGTGAAGCAGCCATCAATATAATTACTGGTTTCTGCTATCACTGGGGCTCATTGGGCTAGATTATGTATAATATAGGCCAATACTCTACCTGCATTGTTTTCTGCTGTTAGAGGGGGTGGTATTTCTTTATCGTCACTGGTCAAGTGGTGTATGACCAGATAAATATTCTTTGTCTACATTTCATTTAATGTTTACCTGGCATAACATGCACTGGCTACGTAGTCTGTTCCTTGCATCAAAAACTATGCCCCTACTCAGACAGCCAAATGTAAATTAACAAGGAATGCTCTCTGACAACCAAGAGTCAATGGGAGTGCTTCCTGCTTACTGGTAGAGCTAGAAGAATTGTGTTATAGTAAATGGTGGGGAGTGCTCCCATTGGCTGCTAAGTTACACAAACCTATGTGGGACAGAGTTTGTGGACAGTTGATCTGTCACAGAACGGTCATTGCTCAGTTGATATATCAATAAAACATTAATCGGCAGTGTCATAATTATAAATAGTGTATGGCCACCTTTGGACTGCGAGTCAAGATTGTTAACATTTTTCTTATTCTGCTGCAATGTCTAATGAATGTCCTCTAATTCAGCCCCTCATGTAGGCTTCTCTCTCGCCCTGTCTAATCTCTGCTGTATGGGGACTATAATGGCCAATATCTAGTAAAATCCAATTACCTACACACTAATAAACACTGAACATAATTTTGTGTGTTTATAACTGCCTAGAAATTTATTTTAAGGGGTATCTGTACTGTTATCAGATTTTTGGTTCTGCATAGTAATTGTATTAAATCCCATTTCCTTTTTTTCTGTTCCTTAACAGGTTTGATTGCCAGCTGTGGTGAAGATGAAGCTCATCCTTGCAATTTCCGTGGTGATTATTGCTCTCTCTGTGTTACCAGGTATGAGACTTTTTTTGGTACTTGGTACTTTTGGTACTTGGCCTTGTAAAGTTTTATTATGGACGACATGTTACAAATTTAGTCCACAAGATACCAAATGTACAACATGCAGCAGCGCTTAAGCCATCTGTTCTTGCATAATATCCAGTACTATAAGACTTGTACTTCTTTCTCTTTTTTTACCCTCTGCAACATGAAATACTCCACTATGACACACTGTATTGATAAAAGTATATTGACCCTCCTGTAAATTAGGTTTTGGTGTGTAGAGTGATGGATGGTCAGGTGTCAACACATGTATACGGTATATTTACAGGTTCTCTGGCAGAACTGTAAATGCCTCAGCGTTCGTGATACAAGAGTCTGTAAGAATTTGTAGTCCACTGTCCATCAAAGTGCTAAACTATGGATATCTTTTATGGAAAACCTAAAAACAACAACCTAAAAACAACAACAATCTGTCTTGAAGCATAAAACGTAAAAGAAGTGTTTGCGTACTACAGAGTAATTTTTTTTTTTTTTTTTTTTATAACTTAGGGCAAACTGGAAGTCTGGTTTATTGCCTTAGCAGAATGTTATAGAGAAAGTGAATTTTTTGTAGAAAAGGCTATTATTGAGGAATATGGTAATTTACTGTCTTTTAATCCAATTTGTTGAGAAATACACATTACAACTCTGTTTAAGGTCACCATTTAAAAATATTTTGAATCATAAATCTCCAATAATGCTGAGTTTGTTTTTCATTTTGTGTGTACTTATTTTTGTTACTTATTGCTCCTCAGGGCCCAGCTCTGTCCAAGCAGAAGAGTCATCAGCGAAAGAGAAGTTTGATTCTTTTGCAGAGTCTGTGAAAGGAGTTGTGAATAAAGGAGTTGAAAAGATAAAGAATGCTTATGAAGGTGTTCGCGACAGTGAATTTGGCACCAAGACGAGGTATTGCACCATTTCATTTACAGAAACAACCCTTCATTGTGAACTATAGCAGTCAAAGACTCAAAAATTTCCGCTTTGTATAATTGGTCAGGGGGTTGCGTGGGTAAGCATATGTGTTGCTGCAGTGTTGCACATTGAGGCTGAGGAACCTAGAGGGTTAATCAGTAACCATTCTGAGTGGTAACTGAACTTGTGATAACAATGAACAGCCAATCATAACAATCATAGAGAACAGAAAATATGCAAACAAACTTTCCATGCTTTTTTTTATTCTCCCAGTAAGAGAAGGACTGTATGGTATAGTGGTATAAACAATATTCAGACCTAGAGTATAGCAATAGAAGACCCACTGTTACCTCTGTTTTATTCATCATCCTCTCAATAGATTGACTTGCAAATTACCGTATTTTTCGCCATATAAGACGCTCCGGAATATAAGACGCACCCAATTTTAAGGGAGGAAAATCTAGAAAAAAAGTTTCTGAAAGATTATTCCCCTTCTGATCACTCATGTGCCATTCAAATTCCCTTTCTGATCACTCTGTACCTTTCAAATTCCCTTTCTGATCACTCTGTCATTCAAACTCCCCTTCTGATCACTCTGTGTCATTCAAATTCCCCTTCTGATCACTCTGTCCTTTTTTTCTATTGTACGGCAGTTAGGACAGGGAACAGCAGGTGGCGCTGTGCCGGCTTCTTTCGCTTTGCTTTACAGACAGGAGAAAACAGGATGCTGGCAGAGGAGAGAAGAGAGACACGCTGCTGCAGAGACACACGCAGGATCGGGTATCGGGTGAGTATAATATTTTAATTATTTTTTTTAACACATTTGTCGTATAGGACGCACTAACTTTTCCTCCTAAGTTTTGGGGAAGAAAAAGTGCGTCTTATATGGCAAAAAATACGGTATGTCAGTTGAAGAAACCTGAGAAGTATAGAGAAAAATATTAGATAACATTTTTTACTGCTTAACACCTAAATAACCCCTAGTTTATCTCTATTTGCTCCAATAAACTTTTTCCTTATTTAGTATTTAGTTTGAGCAGAACTAAATTGTGGAATAAAAATTTGAAAAACAAATGTAAAATGGCCAAACAACTTGATTGGTGGTTTATTGTGGCAAAGATTAAAAATAAGTTGAACAAAAAAAAAGGTTATCAATAATGAAAATGTGTGTAATAAACTATTGGTTTCTTTTCTGTTATTATAGAAACTGGTTCACTGATGTTGGCAGGAAAATAAAAGAAAAGTTCACCAAGAAGTAAAGCAAAATATCCCATAAAGTGTTACCCCAAATATTGTATCCACATTCTGTCTCAGTAGATCTAATGCTCTGTGATTTATACAAACCTAATAAAGTATTTTCCCAATTTTTCTGTGCTTTTCATTTTCAAACCATATGCCAAACAAGTCACATGTAAAGTAACGATTTATAGCTAATATCCTAAGATATATGTTAGGTACTCCAGAGGAGTGTTATAGTACATACCTTATGAAATATGGGGCTGAAGATGAGACTGAGACAACAAAGAAATGTAAGTAAAAAGAAGGGAGTTAAGCCTTAAGAGGGGTTTCTTTAACAATAGGGTGACAGATAGACCTGTGGGGATATTTTGTTCTCATCAAGAAATCATCCAGGTATGAAGGTAGTATTAAGCCTATCCTATTAAAGCTGAACACAGCTGCAAAAATAGGAGCTGCTACTTACCAGGGGATTCGTATTTCTGTAAAAAAAAATACATGATATTGAAAAAAAGTGAGAATAGGCAAATCACACCAGAATTTCTCATAGATGGATTTCTGTTGAAAACTGACTTCCTAAATTTGTCATACCTAGTCTACCTTTAACAGTTCCTATTTGAATTAGGAGAATGGTTTAGTTTTTCAATATTTAGAAATAAAGCTCTTTGCTGAGTTACGTGAGGTATCATTGTACTTTTTTCATTGTACAGGTGCATTATGTAAGAAGACTGACCAGGGTATATGAGGGGGTACATATCTGAAGCTATTTTTCACATAGAGCAAATGTGTTGCCAATAAATGTATATAATGGACCAGTAGCAACATACTTGGAGTACCAAGGATGTAAACATCCTGTCAGGTAGGATAGACTCTTGTATTTGACTACCTTGTCTGCTTTTATTTTATTGGTGATTTACGACTTGTATGGTGGAAGAATGTTTCAGAATTTAGCTGAAGTTATGATAAGGAGACTCTGAGGTAACTGAAGGCCTGGAAGTGGAAGCAATCCACTGATACAGGATTTCCATCTTCAAGCCTGTGATTGTATAGCAGAGGAGCAGCAGCTTATTAATAAGGTTATCTCTGCTGTCTTTCCCACTCAGCATTGTGTTTCTTCACATTAGATCCACAGTACTGTGCAATATAGTAAATTGTGACCAGCTTTTCCTGTCAACTTTCTTCTTGTAAGAATGCAGACATGCACGAGATTACACAAACCTAGTACAAAAAAAAGACTGAAATACTGCTTTAAGAATGCATGCAAATTACATTATTGGACTGATTGCAAGATGGTAATACCTACCTACATGTCATTTTGCAGGTTAAAAATATACTGTACCAAATGAATTATAAATTATTTTGTACATAGGCCATGAGAGGTTATTGCAAAAGGGAAATGCCCGTTCGCTTCTGCAATGATGATCTGCCTGATTACTAACTTTGGTTCTACTTTAAGTTCCTTGTATTGATCAACCAATGTAGCTGTGCTTGATAACCTGGGTTTGAACATGTGTTGTGGCCATTATCAAGTCTTCCTACTCTACCTGAGAAGATGAAATTAGCAAAGGTGGGAACACGGAAAACTCAGGAAAACGGTAGAGAATAAAGACAGGGAGGTGTCTATTGGAGTATTCAAGAAGCTGGAAGCCCACCACCATACAGCATCTGTATATAAAATATTGCTTTTAAGTGGACTGATAAGTCAATAGCCAACAGGCAGCATATTTTTTTTTTTAAACTAACCTACCCTGACCATCACTAACAGCATTTTACAGAGTCAGCCTACACATGTTATTCTAGTGTAAAGTCTGAAATGATTCTAACTGAAATACAAATAATTTCTTACCTAATCAGGACTGTCTAAAGGGCAAGGTGATTAGGCTGGCAAGGTCCCAGCAAGCACACATTTTTTGCTGCTGTTCCATTGACTAGAGCTTTGAACATGGGATATTGTATAATAGTTTCTTTGTACAGAAGTAAAAAAGACAGGAAAAAGATTGTATGACGTATGGTATATATTGTCAGGTGTTTTCTGAAAATAGGCCGATGTCATAATAGAATTTATATAACTCTTTAATTTTTCCCATTTGGAATTTTATCTCAAAGCTGAAATAGCCTAAAAAGTAGGTAAACAGTTACAGTGCAGAAAACATAAAACTAAACATGAATTCATTCATTTGTAAATTCCTTTTTAATCTTCTTTATGTGTGTTTTTTTTATGCAATAAACTCCAGATATCTGTGACTTTGTCTATGTATTATCAATGCTATCCATAGGTTGGACTCCTGGTAGCAATAAAAGAAAATCATGTCAGCAGTACTGTACTATTTGCAGTTGTCATAAGCCTTTCATACTGTAGCACACATACTGGAGAGCTGCTGTGGTCATCTGACCCATCCCCAAAAAAGTACATTTTTCACATTAATTAAAAACAGCTTGAAGAACAGCTTGAATTCTTTATAATTACTTTACATACACTTTAAAATCTAACTTTTAATGAAAGCAAATTCTTTAAACAACATATTAATTTCCAACTTTGACAAGTAATTTGATTTTCACTTCATATATCATACATTTTGTACATACACATTTTAAAATATGCATCAAATCTCATATATAAAAGATTTTTTGTCACATATCAAGCTGTTGTTTTACAATTTGATATATTCAAATAGTGGGATTTAGAAATAGAAGAGTAGTTTGGTATTCATATCCACAAATTACAAATATAGCAAGCAAACAGATGAGGAAAAAATAGAAATTATGATGCTTGTTTCTGGACAACCGTAGTCCCCGGGTTACATATAAGATAGGGACTGTGGGTTTGTTCTTAAGTTGAATTTGTATGTAAGTCAGAACAGGTATATTATTTTAATAAATGCAATTAGGACAGATGTTTGTCTCAACATATTAATAGGCAGTGAGGTGTCAGTTACTGTATAAAATCCTCACTGTGAGTTAATCACAAACAAAGCAAAAAAAAACTTTAATGGAGCCTAGACATTCATAAAGATTTCTTCTGCAAGGAAGGCTAACCGCCCCTCCTCCAAGCCTCCATCCTCCACAGAGTGAGCAGGGAAGCCCGGTTTGTATCTAGGAGTCGTCTGTATGTTGGATGTTCCTAACCCGGGGACTGCCTGTATTATCACCATTTTTCCATTGTAATGTTGTGTAGTAATGCCAACAATCATGGTATCATATTAAATAGTCTTGTAGTTGCTTGGACCTTCATTATTTTACTATTACTTTATATCAAAAACACTGGTCCATATCACTGTAAACACCATATATTTACTTATATCCTAAAGCAGACTTATCACCAACACTTTTAGTTTACATACAAGGTTAGACATTTCTTTTATGTAAAGGGTTATGTAAAGTAATAAAAAAAAAGTGAAGTACCTCCCCTTCTGTTTTTATTGCTGCAGTAATAAAGACAGAATGGGAGCACAGAGCTTCGTTGGATACCTACATCACATATCCCATGAGGCTCCTGGCTGCTCCTTATGCTCATGCCTAATGTCGGGCATGCGCAGAAGGAGCTTTTTTCTACATTTGCATGCTTCACTAGATTTTCATGTCAAGAGAATAAATTATTCTACAAAAGTGCCGCTCCGTCGCTCTCCCCCTCCCCTCTCCATAGAGCATGAACGGTGCTGTATGTACAGCATCGTTCATGCATCGTGCAGTCTTTTCTCGCTGGAAAGGATCGTGAAAGATCCTTTCCAATGAGAAAAATTGCAGGTGTGTACGCAGCATTAGATGTGAAAGAGTGGAAGTTGTGAGAGGACATTTAGGTGGGTGGTTCATGCTACTGGACAGAATCCCACCATTCCTCCCTAATACTAATTTTTTTTAGGCTTGTAGATTTTGTGGTATTACCTTTTACAGTCTTAAAGCAAACCTATCATCACATTTTTAGCATTGTATATAAGGGTGACTAACCCTTTTATAAAATTATTTTTTTGGGGGGTAAGATCCCTCCCCTCCATCATATTTACCTCCTGGGATACATACATCACATATCTCACAAGGCTGCCTGCTGCTCCTTATGCACATGCTCATTGTCGGGCATGTGTCATAAGGGGCTTTCCTGAAATGTAAAAATAAAGTACTGATCCTATGCATGAGGGACCTACTGGAATCTGATTGTCGAGGGATTGAGAGCTCTTCAAAAGTAGGTGTTTTTTTTTTTATATGAAAGTTCTGTTTTAACTGCAACAGAATTCATGCCAGTGAGGTCCGAGACATCAGATGGGAAGGCAGCCATGTGTATCTCTGTTAGCCTTGGTGTGTTATGTCTGCAACTTACCACTGGCATGCAATGACCAGGATGGGGTCAGTCTTGGACTAGTTTTTATTTACTAATTTGTCTGGCAAAAAAAATCTGATTAATTATTGGCAGCATATCTCAGCCTGGTGTATATCTTGCTGTTTATAGTTAAATTATTTTACAATTTTCTCCCCACCTTTCCACTGTCCCGGTATAAAACTTTATTTCTACATGGATTTACAAAAAGTTGCATTTGAGAATTGGCTTATAATTTATGTGCAGTTGTAGGAAGTTTATTAGCCAAATTGATTTTTACTTGTATACAAATGAGAAGAGACTTGTTAGGGGAAATTGTTTTTCCTACTTCCTCTATTTCCATCCACTGGGCATGTTCAGTTTGGGCTCCGCCAGCCTGCGGACATATCTTCCACTGCCTGAAGAATAGTTCTGGTTAGTTGTCATTTATAGTTGTAGATGCGGAATGTCTATCTTCACAGCCCTTTGATCACTTTACACAGCAGCAGCGTGGCTTCTTTCTCTCCCCTCAATCTCAGGACACAGTTTTCTTAGTACTATTACCAATACTTTGTATGGCATTCTTCTAAAATATGTAAGTAATTCAAACACAAGCAAAGTGTCCCATTCATTACCATATTGACTGCTGTTTTTCTAGCCATTACCACTACAACAAAGCATTAACGTCTACCCTATACCCCTGAAAAAGCCAAATAGGCGAAACGAGTCGGGTAACAAGACGTTCTTTTCAGCTTATTCGCTTAATACATTCACAGCTCATAGTAGAGTTAGAATTTTCCAATGTATAGTTTAGCAGTTTCCACCCCATGATACCCTAATTGGAGTTGGACATTTGATGTATATTGCACTTGTGACTACTTACATGAAATATAGGCACTTAAAGAATAGCCATAAAGCCCCTCTCTTTCTTTCTTTCTGTTTATCCATTTTTTTTGTAGTTTGCACATGCCACATCTGTCATTCTAGATTACTCCCTAACTCTATTCACAATGAAGCTGATTAAGTCATCTGGAAATTATGGCAGTGGGGGGAGTAAATTACTAAAAATTACTATAAACTACTAAAACTATAAACTACAACTTAGCTGAATGATACAACAGGCAGCCAAAGGCATGCAGGTGGGATTGGTGTGGCTAAACTAAGGAAACCCAATGACTGAAAGGAGGACATATAGGTATACCATTCCTCTCTCTGCCTAGTAATTTGAATATAACCTAAGGATTTAAAATGCAATACCACTTTTGGTGCAAAAAAATCCCATCCTATATTCAGCATACATTGTATCCATGTTTTCACATTTTTATCTCAGCCCATATTTTAAAATAGCAGTTACATAACTATATTACAATCCTTACATAATTAAAGTATTATTATTTTACCTGTGCAACTTTTTGTAAATCAGTAAACATTTTGTAGCAGCTTAACAACACTGGAAAGGTTGTGAAAGGTTAAAAACTCCATTTCCAGAAGTATTTTAACTGTCTGTTATGAGGAGGTCTTTATTTACCTCCTGTTCATTACACATAAAGTTAAAGGGGAAAAAAATTAAATTTAAATTTAACATCTTTTATATCGAATCCTTTCTTAGATAGTTGGTACTGCAGCTGGAGTTCAATTTGGAAGATATCCCCTCTGCTTCTGTTCTAGTGACAACCAAAAAGTTAATTCACTATTCACAAATCTTTTAGCCCCTGTGAGTCTTTCATTGTAGATTTGGTCTCTTTGTGATCAGAGATTTCACTTATCTTCATCTGCTACTCTTAGCATCTGTTTTCTTTACAATTCAAAGATCCTGGTCTAACCTTGCATTTGGTACAACCATGGCAGTGGAAATCACTTTAATTTGGATTAGTTGGTCCATTCTTGTATGTGGCACCTGTCCTTCTTTTCAGAAATCCAACATAAATATAAATGCTCTGTAAATCCCTATACAGCTATATCTAAAATAGATGTTATGCACATTCTTTCTCCAATAAATTTGTTTTTTCTAAACATAAAGGACTAATCTTTTATATACCGGGGCTTCACAAAGTATTCACTTTTTTCAATTTTGTTATGTTACAGCCAGATGTTAAATACAATTTAATTTTTTTCCCTCAATATTCTGCTCTCAGTATCCCATTATGACAAACTGAAAACATAAATTTAGACAATTTAGTAAATTTATTTAAAAGAAAAATCTGAAATATCTTAAATATTCAGACCCTTTGCTTAGTACTTGAAGCAGTTGAAGCACCTTTGGCAGCAACACAGCCTCAAGTCTTTTTTGTTTTTGATGCAACAAGCTTTACACACCTGGATTGGGGGATTTTCTGCCATTCTTCTTTGCACACCCTCTAAAGCTCAGTCGGGTTGGATGGGGACCATCGGTGGACAGTCATTTTCTGGTCTCCCCAGAGATAATTGATAGAATTCATGTCAGGGCTCTGGCTGGGCCACTCTTGGATATTCCCAAAGTTGTCCCTAAGCCACTCCTGTGTTGTCTTCTCGGTGTGCTTTGGGTCAATAATATGTTGGAATTTATGACTGTACAATTAGAAAAAGACTAAACAATTATGGTTAATAAAAAGGCTTTGCCAGGGAAAAGCCTTTTTTCTCTAAAAAGAGTATGGCGGTACGGCTTAGGTTTGCAAAAATTTATCTGAACAAATCACAAGATTCCGGGACCAATGTCCTTTGGATGAGATCAAAGTGGAGGTCTGTTGGCATAATGCACAGCTCCATGTTTGGTAAAAACCAAACACAGAATATCAGCTATACTAGCTGTCACACAGTGGTGATGGGGTGATGATCTGTGATTATTTTGCAACCACTGAACCTGGACACTTTTCAGTCAATGAGTAAATCATAAATTCGTCTATCTACCAAGGCATGAGTCAAAAATGAGGCATTTTGTGTAAAAGTTCAAGCTTAGCCAAAATTGGCTAACACAACAGGACAATGACCCCAAGCACACCAGCAATTCTACAACAGTATTGCAGAAAAATAAAAGACTAAAGGTGTTGCAATGGTCCAGTCGAAGTCCAGACCTGATTTAAGTGCTTTGAAAGAACATTAGGAGAGCTGTTCATAGCCAAAAGGCCAAATATAGGAATAAACTGAAGCAATATTTTGTGCCAAAACTCCTCCACAACAATGTGAAAGACTGATAGGATCATACATGGCTTCTCTATTGCGGCTTCATTTTTGCTGAAGAAAATTGTGTCAAAGGATGACACAGTGGCATTTGTTGTGTGTTGTTGACACCTGAGGTTATATAAAATTTTTAGAACGTCATAAAGACCAAATGATTTGTATTTTGTTCTGATATGAAAAATCTAAGCAGTGAAAGGGAATGTATGTTCTTTTTAACATGACTGTATAAACCTTTCTGAAGATTGCAGAAGAAGCAGGAAATACCTGCAGTTCAGGTACTCACTGTTCTTAAGGGTATTATTATTATTATTATTATTAATAAACAGGATTTATATAGCGCCAACATATTACGCAGCGCTGTACATTAAATATGGATTGCAAATGACAGACTAATACAGACAGTGATACAGGAGGAGAGGACCCTGCCCCGAAGAGCTTACAATCTAGTAGGTGGGGGAATTTCACACACAAAGGATGTGAGATATGTAGTGTGGGAAGTAGTGATGGTTTCAAATGACAGAAGAAGCCGGGTAGGCAAGTTTGAAGAAATGGGTTTTGAGTGCTCTTTTAAATGAGCAGAAAGTAGGAGCAAGCCGAATAGGACGAGGAAGACCATTCCAGAGAGTTGGAGCAGCTCTAGAGAAGTCTTGTATCCGTGCGTGTGATGAGGTTATGAGTGAGGAAGTCATTAGTAGGTCATTGGAGGAGCGGAGAGAGCGGCAAGGGGAGTATTTTTTAACCATGTCAGAGATGTAAGTGGGAAAATAACTGTGTAGGGATTTGAAGGCAAAGCACAGGAGCTTAAATTTGATTCTAAGGTGAAAAGGAAGCCAATGGAGAGAACTACAAAGAGATGTAGCGGAAGAGGAGCGGAGGGAAGGATGGATGAGTCTGGCTGCAGCATTCATAATAGATTGTAGAGGAGAGAGTCGGGTTAGTGGAATACCAGAGAGAAGGATGTTACAGTAGTCCAGACGAGAAATGATAAGAGCATGTACAAGGAGTTTGGTGGTCTCAGGGGACAGGTAGGGGCGGATAAGGGTATATACACAAATTCTGAAAACCATACAAGAGTAATAACATCCATAAACCTGTTGCATGCTACCAATCCTTTTTGGTCCAATTTGCAAAATGACAACATCATTTTGTCCAAGAACAAATGTGCAGGCATTGAGAAATCATACCCACCATACAGCCCATGATCCTCCAAAGCCTTGTCTCCTCTTGTCCTAATGTACATTAACAGAGAGAAGTCTCACTTATAGGTTAGTCCCGTTAATGCATTTACGTGTATTATGTATCAGTACATTTACCACAATATGTATTTTGGGTGAAATCTCCTATATGTGTGCTCAGTTTCTTACTGCTCCAAAACTATATGTGCTGAAACAATCCACAAATATTAGCAACTCTTGGGGGGGATGGGTACCACTGACCCCTGTTTCTGTAATGCTGACACTTGCAGTGATCTGCAATATTGTGAGTTCTCCTAAGGCTAGGTACACACATGCAATCGTTCTCGTCCAATATTCAGCTCAGGGCTGATATCGTACGAGAATCTTGCGTGTGTACAGCGCTCGTCGCCCATTGTCCAAACAACCGTTTTGGCAGATCCACAGACGATGGACAACAAACCACTGTAATTGAAGTGAAGGTGGAGAGAGAACAGAACGGCGGTGTATGTACAGCACTCCTTCATGCATTGTGCAGATGTTCATCGTTTGAAAGGATCGTGAAAGGTCCTTTTCAAAGACAATTATTGCATGTGGTTCTCTCCTCCTGTGTCACTGTCTGTATCTGTCTGTCATTTGCAACCCCTATTTAATGTACAGCGCTGCGTAATATGTTGGCGCTATATAAACCCTGTTTATTATTATTATTAATAATAATAATAATAATAATAATAATATTATAATAAAAAAATGTGTGTACCTGGCCTAAGACTTGCTGATCTGGCCTATTCCAATCACCAAAGGTTATAAGCTATCTGATCATCTATTCAAAGTCCAGAAGTCTCCACTTACAATGTTTACAACCAATAATCAGAATCTACCTCCTTCAGCTTTTTTTGTCTGACCATTATCCACTAAGATGCTGTTTAGATAGATAGAAGATCTCATAAAAAATCTATTACTTTTCTTATCACTAAGTTTGCTAAAGACTAGACTGTCAGGAAAGAAGCCAGAGGAGAATCAGCCTACAACAGCTTTGTGCAGGATTGTTTTATACTTGCAATCTCTAGGATTTTAAATTGTTGACTAATATTTGATTCTCAATGTTTAAATTGATGAACTTGATCCTAAAATGGATCTTTCCATGAAATAAAATTTAAAAGCAAACAAATTTACAGAAGAATGGCTCAGAATAAAGAAAAAGAGGGTTATAGGTTATCATTTTTAAAGCGCTGAATTAAATCAATTGCAATGTTGTATCGGAAAATGAAAAAGTAAGATCATGTAAAGTAATCCACAGACATTTTGAAATCAAAGGTACTTTGCATGAAGGAGTGGTCATAAATATCAATAAGTTGATGTTAGAGAGTGGTGGGCAAATATTCAAAACACTTTAAAAAATAGGGACATCTGAGTCCAATAGAGTATATTATAGCAAGGCTCTCTTTGGGCTCTATTTGTAAAACAGGGAATCTGATATTCCTTCAAACATTACATTACTTCCATTGAAATACATGGACCTGTAGGATTCCCATGAGGGAATGTCTGATTTTCCAGTTGAATAAATAGAGTCCATGTTTTTAAAGAGGCTTTTTTAAATCTAACCTCAAAGCTTTTTTGACCTTTGTTTAATTTATTTCAATTTTTTTAGGGGGGCAAATGAAAAAACTAAATATTCTGTTTAAAGATCTTTTATATATGGTCTTTCTGTACCTTTATCTATACTTATTGTGGTCCTTAATAAGTATATTAAGAGATGTCTATTTATGTCCTTGATATTACCCTACAGAGTTAGGCTACGTACACACTTGCAATGGTTCTCGTCCGATAATCGTCTCAGGGCCGATATCAGACGAGAATCTGCCGTGTGTACAAACAATCATAGAAGCAAAGGAGGAGAGTGCGCAGCAGGGTTCGGCTCTGTTGTTCTTCCCTCCCCCTCTCCATAGAGCAGAATGGTGCTGTATGTACTCATGTATTCATGAATCGTGCAGCCCTTAGTCGCTAGAAAGGATCGTGAAAGATCCTTTCCAACGACAATAAATAAGTTTGTACCCAGCCTTAGGAATTGTGCTCTCACTATGGGTTCCATTTTTAAAACATTCCCTCAAATATTCACTGTCAGTAATTTTATTTCATCAGGGAATGTCAGATTCAAGGTTATATAAATAGAGCCTTATGTGTATGACACTCTATCATACATGGTGTCCATTAATCAGGAACTGTAGACATTGCATAAAATGTGAAGCCTGATATTCCAACTAAATTGAATCAATGCACACCCTGCATACTATTCCGCCTGTCTATGGGTATTCCCCTATTCAATGTAATAACAATCAGAAAGAAAGGCCCACAGCAAAAATTAGAGCAGGACGTTCATGACAGGAGTGGAGGGGAAAGTGCAAAGGGGGGTGGAGTAAGGGCACAGATATAGGGGGGGCTGTGTCAGAAGTCGTCACAGTTTTTACAAGAAGAAATTTGAGGAAGGAAGCAGGTAGGATTAATGGAGTCTTTTGATGCATTAATGGGTCAGCTTAGGGATGGTGAAGCTTAGGGACGGTTGCTAAAGCAGTGGGGGGCACAGTTGGTGGTCCCCCAACAGTTACATTAGAAGGGATACAGCCTCAGAAGGTTAGACCCCCGGTGCGCCAGTCCAGAACCCTTTAACAGAACTCAGCTCCATTATAGGAGCCCCTCTAGGGACCCTCCTGGCCGGGTCGCCGAGCGCAGATCTCCACGTGGCAGCGCCAAGTCAGGGAGGAATCCCCCTCACAGGCGGAATTCAGGTGGGGGGGCTGTGGCTGGCAGGTGGTTGGCGATAGGGAGTTAATTAGTAATGCAGCCCAGGGGGAGGTGTATGTGTGCTTTCAAGGGCCATTGGGAGTTCATTTGAAAGAAGAGGTGTGGGAAAAGACTTTAAGAGGAGAATATGTGGACATATTTTCGTTACTGCCACTTGAAAGGTTTAATTTAAAGAGGGGGGCAGAGGGAGACGGGCGGAAGGATGAGAGTGAACATAGGAGGCACAGGCTAATTCCACGCACTTTTCTTAACTGGATTCAGGCTTTTAGTATTTTAGCTGGTGTAATTAGCGAGAAACAGCCTGATCAGTGCACGGCACTTTTCTGTTATTTGGATACGGTGAGGGAAGCGTATAGGCAATATGGGAGTAAGAAGAAAGGGGTGTGCTGGCTATATAATGAAGAGGGTTGTAAGTTTGAGGGGGGATGTCGTTTTCGCCACAAATGTTCAGGCTGTGGGGGCAACCACGGGTTGGCAAGATGTTTCAAGCAGAGTTCCGTAAGGGGCGGGGAAGGGGTTGGAAAAGGGGGCGACGCTGGTGAAGGTCGCAAGGATGCTCCCCTTTTTAGATAAATACCCCAACAGGGTGGCGGCCAAGGTCCTGAAGGAGGGGTTTTTAGTGGGCTTCCGGATACCCAGCAACATGGCGGGTTTAGCACGTGAGCCGCGGAATTTGAAGTCGGCTGAGATTTCCGGAAGTATTGACGGACAAATTGGCCAAGGAGTTGAGTTTGGGTAGGATGAGTGGTCCCTTTTCCTCTCCACCGTTGGAGGGTTTAGTTATTTCCCCTTTGGGTTTGGTCCCTAAAAAAGAGGCAGGGAAGTTCAGGATGATCCATCATTTATCATTCCCACGCGGGGGTTCGGTGAATGATGGTATTGATCCGCAAGTATGTGCAGTATGTGCAGTGGCGTACACTTCCTTTGACGTAGCAATCAAGTGGGTGAGGAGGTATTAGCCTGGGGCCTTGTTGGTGAAAGTGGACATTGAGGCCGCTTTTAGGCCATTGCCAGTTCACCCCAGATTGCGTGCGGTTGTTGGGCTGTAAGTGGGAGGGGGAGTATTTTGTTGAGAGGTGCCTTCCCATGGGTTGTTCCATTTCTTGTGCTTTGTTTGAGCAGTTCAGTACCTTTCTGGATGGGTGGTCCGATTTGTGGCGGAAGTGGACTCCCTGACTTCCTGTTGATAGGGCCGGAGTGAATGAAGAGGGGGGGGTAAAAGAAGAAAGGAGCGGGGGACATGGGATCCCCACTACCCTAGTCATGTTCAGCAGGGCAGATGACTGTTTTTAACACGTGCGTTTTAGTGTGAACATAGCCTTAACATAATAATTAGACCATTTCTTGTCTTTCAGCTTGGATCATGCCTTTGCTTGCTTATGAAATAGTCTGAATTGAGGGTTCAAAGAGCAACTTTTTTATTTGAATAGCCTCCAGTCTTTGCAAACACAGCTTTTTTTTTATTTGACAAAAAATTTGTGTCTCTTGAGTGAACAACACTTAAGGCGGTCATAGATTTTAGAGGGCAGTTGGACAGGCATGCACAAGCTGGATGACCTCGGGTACTTTACTTAGATGAAAGATACCTCTTTGGATGTGCTTGGAAAAAGGAAAACAGGGTAAAATGTATGCCTTAGAGCTTTGGAGTTTCTCATAAGATTTGCCCAGTTCAGGTTAAATACAGGTTTTCTTTAGAATCCCATGCATGGCCTAATTTATAAAGACAACCTTTAGTCAAACACAATTATTATCCCTATCTACCTATTAGATGTTTTTTTATTATTGGTTTTATCAGTCTCAGTACAAGGTGATACTTCTGTAAGGCTGAATTTGAGAGCCTGTGGCACACACTTACACTCACTTTTTCTTTTGAAATGTATACTGAGTACTTGTGTACATAATACTATATTGGGATTTTTTTTTCATGTGGAGATCGCACGTGCAGTTTTTTTTGTCTGCTACAGCCAAGACATTTATTTAGATTTTTTATTTACATAGGCCAAGGAAATGCAAAGCAGAATTTTTCAGTGGTGCAAAAACCGAGGGAAAGAGATTCGAGGCACAGGAAAAGCTGGTGGTATGAGTTATGTGAAGAAACAATATGAATAAAATATAAATATAAGACCTGTAGGATTTTTATAGTTTTGGTGTAGTATTCTTCCACCCTTTTTTAGGATTTAATTGGAGACACCTATCAATCACCCAGCAAGGCAATGGTACACAGGGACAGTGAGACAGATCTTTTTTAATTTCACTATTTAATTCACAGTTTCCTTTCTTGGCAAGTCTAAAGTAGCACTGTGATATACTTATATAACCAAACCGGCCCTGTTCCTAACTATGTGTATGTAGTAAAACTGATCCATCTTAATGAATCTGCTCCAACTGTAATTCTGTTGTAAATATATCATAGTATACTACCCAGGGGTCACAACTACACAAAATATACCTATTGCATTGACTGTGTAATATAAGGGGCAGGCTTATTTGCATGTCGTTTTGTCACTAATTTTCTAGATATATTGAGCCTGGTTTATTAAAGCTCTCCAAGGCTGGAGAGGATACACTTTCGTCAGCAAAGCTGAGTGATCCAGCAAACCTGGAATGGATTTCTTAAAGCGTTTTTGCTATTTGTTAGCAAATGTTTTTAACCCTGGACCAGATCCATTTCAGGTTTGCTGGATAACCCATCTGGTGGGTGCTGAAAAGTGCCGGGTGGTGCGCCCAGCTAAAAAGGCCCGGGGAGAACCCTGATTATCCCCAGATAATTTTCCACAGACTGCAGAATGTTCCCAGCTCCAATAACTTCCAAGCCATTTCCACAGGCTCTGACTATCTCCAGTATCATACCAAATTGGTAGTTTTATTAATTGAACCTTTTGACATAAGCTAGAATTTCTCTCTAATTTTCTCTACTTGTCCTGTGGTGACTATAGTCAGTATCAGTTTAAACTAAAAACTTATCACTACATCAATTTTTTGGCACCAGGATTGGAACTGTCATCACCTTTATTAGCCAGACTGATGTGTCTATGCTTTCCAATCCTATTACATAGCAATTATAATAAGACCGCAGCTCAGCTGTAGACAGGAACCTGGGGTGACATTCTCATCTGTTTGTCTAAGAGGTCAATGACTGGACATTGCTATAAAACTGCTGATGGCTCTGCAGTTCAAAGACAAAAGGAGGCATTACAGCTTTGTGGAGGCACAGGGAAGACTGGGAAGGAGAAACAGGTGGGTTAAAGATGTAACTATACCTAATGCATTGAAACTATACAAAGGAATCTAAATCTCTTTTAGTTATGAATGATGTTAGTGCAGCCAATGTTAGCTAATTAAATATATTTCCTAGTTCAGTTTTTAGACATCTTAAGGATTCCATATGGTACCATGACACTGAAGGCCAAGAAAAAAAAGTCTTGTTATTTCTGTTGTATTGTCTCTAGGATAAAATATACTGGAATTCTTCTATCAGTTGGGTTAACAGAGCTGAAAAGTGGGCAATGAAGCTCAGAAATCTAGGAAATTACAGGAAATTAATTTGACTAGCACACATTTTACCCTAGAAAATCTTTTGGTGGACTAGACTAGTAAGAATGAACAACTTTCCTATAGCTGTAAATAGCAAAACTATTTTATCCTTACTATAAGGAATTTTATCTGAATTTGGGTAACTACTAACGTGCAGGTAGGTGATCTTCTAAGCTAGACGTGCAGAAAAATATTTTGGTACATCCAGAACAGATATCTTGTTTTTTGTTGCAGAAGATTTAAACTTATATATTTCATATATCTGCACATCATACTGTTGGTATTCCACTCTACTTGTGAATTTTTTTTGATGTAATGTAGAATATAACAAGAGTTATAACGAACACCAAGTCTCCTAGGTAGGTAGGAACGGAGTCAGGATTTATGGCAGGAAGATGTCACTGAATTTTAAAAATATTTAGAAAGCCAGAAACCAATTTAGACCACCAGGCTTCAACTCAAAGTAGAATATTACTTTGGGTGGACTAACGCTAGTCAGCTCACCCCACCCTTGCATCACCTTTACTGAAGTACAGAAAGAAAAGCTCCTATTGAAACTTTCTGATTTAGGCCTTTATTCTTCCTACAAAGCCAGAAGAAAGGTAAAATAAGGTGTGCTTAACTTTGATCCTGTGACATCATAACTAGGTCTCTGTGCTTCGCTATGCAGTACAAGCAGATCTTGGCAGGGTGTTGGACAAAACTTTCAAAAACAGGAAGCTGTATTACCCATATATGATTTTGAGCCTCCTTGAATAAATAAACCGAAACTTAATACATTAAGGGGCAGAGCAAGTGCAGTTAAATTAAGGAGAAAGGGTCTAGAGGATGCTGGATGTCCGCCAGCCAGGAAATGAAACAAGCTATACCTGACATACTTCAGCTTCTAAAGTACACCATAAGAAGCTGACTGTGTGCAGTGAAATCAGTGTAAGCAATTTCAGTACAGTAGAACAACCTGTACAACTGTTTAGATTGAAGGGAAGGTTGGAGTTGGCTTTTAAGAAAACCAAGAGAATTACAGAGTTCCCATCTTTCTTATAGAAACACATTTCTGTCTGTAACTCCAAAACTTGAAATCCTGGCCTGTGAACAAGATTGCAGCAAATCAGCAATTATGATTTGCATACTAATCATAGATTAGAAATTTAGAAAATAAATCCATTTGACCAATATGACAGCCAAACAACCAGTGATTTAGGAGGAAGAGTTCAGCAATGGCAGCTGTTTCATTTCTTCAATATAAATGTTACTTAAGCCCACATGTATTTGTGTCATGTCTCCCTCTGGTGGATATGATGTTCTATACAACTTATTGAGAATAAAACAATTATTCTGTTCATGCATCTATGTTCTCAATAATTATCAGCTTATCTTTCTACACATACATTTTTTCTAGTGCTTGGATTGCTTCACACAAAGCAATTGCAAAGCATTTTCAAAAGTTGCATTCTTCATTTTGAAACCTCTGTAGAACTCCCTAGTCCACTGTGGAAGTGAGAAACGACAAGCCTGATTTTTTTAAAGATACACTTTCAATGGTGAAGCTGGGTGATCCAGAAAACCTGGCATGTATTTATTAAAGGTCATTTGCTATTTGCAAGTGTTTTCAATCCTGAACCATATTCATTCCAGGTTTGCTGGTTCACCCAGGTTAACTGATAAAAGTGTATCCTCTCCAGTCTTGGAGAGCTTTAATAAATCAGACCCAATGTATTGAGTGATGAATGAATAATAGATGCCATATGGTGCTTGGAGAAAGTTCAAAGTACTCAAAATTAATGCCTATATTGTGACCTGTTACAGTGTTCGCATTAAATTTTTGGATAGAGTTAGATTATACCAATGTTAGACTTTGCATATGATTACTTAAAACTCATCACCATGCTTTGTAGACATTGGTCCTGCTCCCCAAGGCTGGAGAGAATACACTTTCATCAGTGATGCTGGGTGATCCAGCAAACCTGGAATGGATTTCTTTAAAATCATTTGTTATTTGTTAGCAAATGATTTGATTCCTGGACCAGATCCATTCCAGGTTTGCTGGATCACCCAGTTTCACTGACTAAAGTATATTCTCTGCAGCCTTGGAGAGCTTTAATAAATCAGGCCCATTGAGTAGCTGCCTATCAATGTGATGTAAGGTTGGTTTACCGGCTGACTGTAATGGGTATCTATCTATCTGCATGAAAGCTATGCAATTCCTAATTTTAAAAGCATTTTAATATCTTCTTATTATGACATAACACGGTATGGCTTACACTATAATATCAGTTATTCCTACTCCTGTTCTTTAGGTCATCTATACATAATGCAGATCACAATCCATGCATGGAAAGGGGCAGTAATCTGTCTGCTGGGTAAGTCATTTTCATGTGTTGAGATAAAAGAATGTTTGTATTTCTACTGTCTGTGTACTATTGGGGATACTTCCTTTTCTTAATGTTCCAGAAACCCAACACAATAAAAGAGGGAATATATGTAAGTTTTATTAAAACATTACAGGGGTTTGTACATTCTATTACTCTATACAAAATTTTAATAAAAAAGTGTTGTCTTGTCTTCATCTTAAGTCAGCGTTTGGTCTCTCTTTTTAGCTTATTGTGCCCTGTTATGGACTATAAAAGAATAATATATATATATTTATATATATATATATATATATATATATATATATGGAAGATATTTATAAAGCAGTGGAATGGCTTGGTCATATTGTGATTTACAATAGAAAACATGCTCACTACTCTGCTCACATCATGAGAGTGTTGCGATGTAACAATGGTGGTATAAAGATAGGACTAGCTGAACCCTTGTAAGTTGTGAGGTGCATGTTGGGGACTATGACAAGAATCCATAAGGGGTGAGTGAAGCTAGCTTATACTGTGCCAAAGAAAGACGATAATGCAAAGAGTGTGTAGGACACTTTTATATGATGCTTAATAGAAGCCTAAATCAAAGTGAATCCACACTATTTATTACTCCTATGCATGCTGCATAAATAGTAACCTGATCTTCTTTTATATATATTATTTTTTTAATTCTGTGCTGCAGCAATCTGAACAGTCATCCTCAATTTTCTTAACAGAGTAGCAGCTTCGCTTTTTTGGCTGAATTTCCCCGTATGAACAGTTCCCTACGTAGTATAACTCCCAGTATCTGCAAAGTTATGTTGATTACTGTAATGTTCAGGAGAAAAATTAGTGGTTGTGTTGATCCAGGGCAAAAACGGGTCCCGTGCTTTGTATGATAGAGCCTCAGTCCAAATATTTAGCTTGTTTCAACAGAATATTTTAAAGTCAGTGTACAGGCTAAATCTTTTAAAAGTGGCTACAAATCATGAATTATTGTAGTGCATGTTCTATATCAGCCTCATGTGTGCAGCACCACCTGTGCAGGTACTTCACTAAGTCCTCATGCTACTGACTGGTTTCTCTGCTCACATTTTTACTCACAAGCGTACCTAAACTCAGAATTTTCACTTTACATAAAAGGGCAGACAACCCTTTTATACAGGGTAAAAATTCTGTTTTTTTTTAAGTGCAACACTTAAAATAAAAAGGGCGCAGCACCGACCCCTAAATCTTGGTAGCACAAAGTCTCCCGGGATACCTACGTTACGTATCCCGGTAGGCTCTTGGGTGCTCCTTCTGCGCAAACCCAAGCATCTCAGGCATGTGCAGGAGCCCTTTCGTCAAAAGGGGAAAAAAATTGCCGATCTCACGCATGCAGTGAGATCGGCAAGTTTTTTTCTCATCTACATCACCTGATCTCGAGCCTGGGTTGGGTGACGTAGGAAGAAGAACCTCGAAGTAGAGATGGCAACGTCTGGAGCACCTGTTTTTTGTTTTGTGTGACTTTTGAGTTTAGTTCCTCTTTAAAGCTGATAAATAAAATATATCTACATACTCTTTCCTTTATAACCCATTATTTATTTTTATCTATTGGTCCAGTAATATGTTCACTCTCCCATGTTTCTGGATATCCCACCGATATGCAGTCTGATGACTGGAGTGCCTCCAGCATCCTGAAAAGCACAATCAATGAATATGTCAAGCCACTAACGGGGTCAGTTGTAGAGAAGGTCACCAACTCTACCGCCTGGAATTTTTTTGGGTAAGCTGTTGTCTTTAGGATCTCCCCACTAGAGTTGGGTTCAAATACTCCTTTCCTGGAGTTAAAATTCTCTTATACACAAGATTTTAAACCCCACAGAACTCCTTGGAAAAAAAAGACAGGTAAACAATAATAAAGATACTTTGGAAAATATTTTTTATTTATATAAACCAATCACAAATATTATTGTAGTTGAAACTCACATACATAAAACATTTACAACCATATTTCAAACCTTCAAGATTCAAACATTTATCTGAAAAAAGCCACCTGTTATAAGTACCTGAATAAAATCACACTGTCCTTCCACACCACCCTCTAAATAGGTAGGCGTGACAAAGGAAAGCTTTGTTTGACAATGAAACTGCTGCCAAGAACAACTGGAGACCAGGTTTTTACAGGAAAAACTAAACAGAGATTGGTTAGTCAATTCTCTAAAATGACCAGAACAAATCAAAGTTGCCAGCTGCATTCAAAGTTTCCCCAAATACCAATATCCCAAAAAAGTTGTAATAATAAAAAGGAGGGAACAAACAGGAAACACAACACAGCTAGGAAGATAATAAAGCCAATAAAACAAAACTAAAAAAGCAGATTTAGGGGTGTGTGCAGACATTATTTTAAATCCTATGTTTTTACACTTTCAGGAGAGCTATTAATGGTGTACAAGGAGCTATCAACCTGACTGGAGGATTCTTGCATACTTACTATGAGGACCACATAAAGGAACCAGTGCAGAACACTAAGGAATGGATTGAAAACAAAACCAAACCAATAGTGGAGAGATTGCGAGACAAATTTCAGCGAGAGGAGGAAACAGAAAATTCTTAGGCCAAAAAATTTTTTTATAATTTAAAACAAAGTTTTTGTAGGTATGAAAACAAAAGTCTAATGCAGAAAAGTTACCCACATTCTAAAACCATGCAACTTTGACACTATTACTCAATGAATAAACTCAATAAAGTATTTTTGATGTGATACCTCTTAACAATATTTTTAACCTCCTGTAGTTGACATATTTATTTCTGGCTGACATTATTGTCTTTATAACATAAAGGTCTGGCATCAGACTTCCTGTTTTTTTCAGTGGAAAGTTTAAAATTTATGTCAAGTTATTATTCCTTCCTGTGATCCCACTAAACTGTAACCTTTCTCTAATAAAAAGACATTAAATTGTTGTTTTGAGACATTTACCCTTACTTCCTATATTAGCAGGAACCTAAACTTGGGTTTTAATAATATATGCATTACAATGGGAAATAGCTGTAAACACTCCATGTACTAAGCAAAATTAAAAAGCCTTTGGACTTTTAAATTGTAATAGAAGTGTTTGTTATACTATTGCCCTAGTTATCTGTACAGGTAAAGTTCTGTATCATTCCCCCTACACCTGCCAATGCTGTGATTGCAAATCAGAATACACCTGCTGGAAAATAAATTGCATCTATTTTGTAATTTACTTCAACTGCAAAAGAAAGTGTGGGTAACCTTATAGTACATATAGTACATGGATTTACGGTAAAGTCCATGAATCATTAAGGGGAACTTTAATGGATATTATATTTGTGAAAACAATAGCTTTACAACTATATATAAAATGTTGAGTACACCCGTAATAATAATTTTAGAGAGCCACATGGGTTTCCTAAACGGATAAACTAGCCCAAGATATTTGTCTTCAGTAAAATTTAGATTTCAGAAAGCAGGAAAATTTACTGCTCTGACTTTAGTTGTGTGTAAATTAGAGCGTTAGGTTTGGAGCTTTCTTTATAAACAGGCATTATTGAAAATGTGCAAGAGAAACCAAAAGTTCACTTGCTGATCACAACTTATCCTAGAGGTAAAAAACTAATAAAGTTTTATTTTTTAAAAACTAAAAAAAACTAATAAAGTTAGTTACAAAAATCTCTCCTAGATGTCAATGTTCCTCCCTCAACAACTGGAGGGCCTAAGAGTAGTCACATGTGAACCACCCTAACTTTAATGGTAACCTTTAGTCATTCATCCCATTCACGAATCTGTCAGGATGCTTTGGTTCAGTGGGCTGTTTACTGAAGAGTAAATCTGAGAAGCCTTGATATCAGATATGTTCCTTGCAGATCATGTCATTTTCCTAGGTAGAAAAGGTACTTGAATTCCGATAAGCCTAGTCTGACCATCTGTAAAGACAAGTGAAAATCAGAAGCAGATTCTTAAGCTACGTACACACTTCCAATTATTATCGTCGGAAAACGAACGACGAACGTTCCTGCACGATATACACGAACGATCGTATAGCACCGATCCTGCACATAGAGGTAACGACACGATCGTTCATAGATATTGTACACACAATAGATACGATCGTTTGAGCGATAGAGGAACTATGTGCACGACAGGAAAGTGAACGGACGTTCGTTCATCACGCATGCTCTGAGCATGGACGATCAACGAACGACCGTACACACGAACGATGTTCAACGATCGTCGTCCAATCTGATCCGCCGGTCCGGTCGTTCGTTTCCAGCGACTTTCCTCGTTCGTCGGCGTCGTTGGTTACTTTTTTATGAACGATTTTTTGCCCAATCGATCGTTCGTCGTTCGATTGGAACGATAAAAATTGGAAGTGTGTACGCACCTTTAGAAACAAGCAAATGTATCCTAAACCTCAGGGAGATGATGGCTTATCTATGACACACCTTAACCTGCCTGGCACGTAACCCCGAGTGTGGCTTGGGGTAAAAAAAACCCGCTGAAAGCGGTAACCCTGAGCCACACTCGGGGTAGCTAAAAACATAAAAAGAAAAAACACCTGGTCCCATTGGCGTCCTCTGACATCCTGCTTGTCGGATTTCATCCTCTTCCTCTGATCTTCCCCCGGCGAGTGTACTTGTGTTTCCCGGGAGTTCCCGGTGACATTGGTGCGTGTGGGAAGCACGCGGGGAAATTCAAATTATTTTGTATTGGATTCAATATTATATATAAATAATATATATATATATGCTATACAATATCATATATATTATTATATATGCTACTGTACAGTTATATTACAGGTTTCAGTATTTTTATGCACCCTTATTTTAACAAATTTAAAACAGATTTTTATTATTAAATTTAAAAAAATATTGACCATATTTCGGTGAGTTATGCCTTAGAACTATAGGCCTAAAATTTTCATGCAAAACAATGTACAGCTTTTGGCGTAAAAATACTGACATAAGTAAGTTTTAACCACCTTTTATGTGATAAGCATAAACAACATTATAAGTAACAGAAAAAAAAACAATTCACCAACCATGATTTTGACTGAGCACCAGAAAACAGTCTATTGTATGAAACTAGGAAATAAATGGAAGGCTTCAATACAAGTAACTAAAATACCACATTGACATGATCAGATTTTTCCATTGCAGTTGATCAGGGTCATTTTAATCCCATCTCCTTACAGCTGATCAAACCCACTGTTTTATGTCTCGGATTACTTTGTGATTCTGAAATCAAATGAAACAAAAAAATATTGATCTTATCAAATTGCTATGTGTATTATTATTATAGTTATTATTAATAAACAGGATTCATATAGTGCCAACATATTATGCAGAGTATTGTCAGCTTCAGGCAGTCTGTGCTACAAATCAGTGCTTCTAGATGTATTACAATTATTTACACTAATATTGTACACTACTTAAGCAAACAGAACTTGTTTTTTAAGTTTTGTGATGGGAACAATAACATATAAACATTTTCTGTTTTATGAAAAACAATGCTGTGATTTAAAGCATTTTCATTTGAGATCTTTATGGTAGCATGTTCTATAACCTACACAGGGAACATAAAGTCCAGCATGTACAGGGAAGGTTCAGGTCCTATGCTTCTGACCTCTGAGCTCACTATCTGCATGGACTTCTACCCTGACAACACATCAGGAGGAGTATATAATGATGTGACTCAGGAGCCCAGCTAGGCAGCAGGAATACAGAAAGGTAAGCAGCCACCGCTGTTCTATCCTGAAAATGATAGTTCTGATCCCTTTTACTTACCTGTCCTGAATATCTTTCTGCTCCATAATTCAAAGATTATTAAACCCAGGAGAATGTGGGAAATGGATATTTTTTTCCCAGTGGGTCAATGATAGCCATTAACTTTTTCTGTCCAGGAGGCCTTATTGGTCCAGCATTACTTTGCAGACAAATTCCAGGATACAGTCATTTTCCTATAGTAAGTGCTTTTTCATGCAGTGATTGTGCAGAGGTTGAGAAGAAGTTTGCTTGGTTGGATCACTAAATGCAAAACCTTCTCAATATAAAGATGCTTTTTTGCAGGCATTAGGCATGTGTTGGTGCTGCAGTTTTGTGTAGAGCTTTATGTTCCTGCACTTATGAATGGTTTTAATAAACTTGGTGGAAGAACTGAATCCTGGGCACTATGGGGTGCATTAGGCAAAAGTGCTTTGGAAATTGGTCATGCAGGGATTCATTATAAAGATTGGTGTTTGTGAAGAGTTTCATAAGGCTGTAAGTTTATCCAGAAGTGGCTAGGTAACAGTATTTTTAAAGACCAAAGGAGCAAACTATCTCATGCAAAAACATATTTAAAACAAACAATCTCCTGAAAGCAGTGAGATTTTGTGAACCATCATAACATATAGAACTATGGGATGATGGGATGAATGCATTGAGTTGCATTGCTGCACTTTGCTTGGTATTCCTATACATCAATACATTCCTCGGATCCTCTGGGCGGGCTGCATGTCCTACATAAGCAGAATACACCATTTGGCGTGCACACAACACAGGCAAGAATCTGCCTCTTGTAATCCCATGATTGCCATACTTTGCCACGTGTATGGCATGCCACATGTATACTCCATGCACACCTGTCTTTCCAGCCTGGCGAAGGGAGCTTTTCTTATTATCAGGTCTATTGACTTTTGATAATTTCTTATCTCTATGAGTGCCCGAGTTCCTGGCCGTCTGTGGGGGGCATGGGTTGGTTGCTTGGTCCTGGTTGTGGAGATGGTGGAGGTGGCATCACCTTCTTAGGGGGCTTTAACTTTCTGCGACATGGGTTCACCCTGGCTCTACACAATTCACCTAAAATGATAAGACCCTTCTAGATTTGTATTGCTGTATGGAGCACAGTAAGGGGTCAGAAAATTTGGGGTGTGATCCCCAATTCCTGGGCTTCAGAGATCAGCACGAGAATGGGCGTGTTCTATAGATCTCCCCGCCCACCTTGTACTGTGACGTAATCCCACCCCTTATACAGCAGCAGCAGCAGCAGCATGAGATCTGTCCATGCTTTCATTACACCCCATGTATAAACCTTCATATCTGCTACATGGATTACTGTACAAATTTGAAATTTTCAGGGTACACAGAGACCCTGAGAGCTGTTAGTAAATTTAATTTATGGTTATGTTCCCCTGAACATAACAAGTTACCAGATACAGGGTATCAAACATAAAACCGAATTCGAATCAGGGATCTTTTCTCATTAAAGTGGAATTAAAGTGAAAATAAAAAAATGACATCTTTACTTTTTTTCTTTTTACTTTTTTTCAATGACAGAATAGTCACTCCTGCGTATGCCTCTTCTTGGATCCCAAGCCTCCTGGAATTCACGACGTGCGTATCACAGGAGGTTCTGCGCTCCCATTGACTCTTTACTGCTGCAGTGGGAATTACAGGAGAGGAGCTTTTCCTTTTTAAAAAAAAAAAAAAAAAAAACATTTAAAGCATACCTAAACTTAACATTTTTACTTTACATAAATGGGTAAACAGCCTTGATATGTAAAGGGAAAATGTTATTCCTTTTTATTTTTTTAAGAGCAATACCCTTTTTTTTTAAAATCAAGACTGAATGGGAGCGCAGGGCTTCCTGGGATACATACGTCACGTTTTCTATTGGAGGAAAGAAATGCTGATCTCACGCAAGCACAGTGGGATCGGCTCATTTTTTTTCCCTTTCACAGTGGCTACGTCACCCAATCTCACACCTGCGCAGTGCAAGATCAGGTGACGTGCCAAGAAGAAGACGGAAGAGAAGAAAGAAGAGGGCGGCGCCTGGCGCTTCCTTAGCGCTGGGACGAAGAAGAATCCCAGGACGACGTGGGACTGGATCGCGGGAAGGACCAGTGTTATTGAGGGACCTGTGAGATTTAAGGTAAGTGTAAATATTTTCAGTTTTCAGTGTATGCATAGTTTATCTCAGGCTGTATACACCTGTATTGGTTTCATAACAGATTTATTTTAAATCTGTGGCTAGTTTTAAAATTTGCACACTGCAGCATTAACTTAAAAAAGCTGACTAAAGAATAACATGCTCATATCTAAACCAATCAACAGCTCTGCAAATATCTAAATTATGCTTAATGTGAAACTTGTACTCCCAGTAAATAGAACAACTCGTTTAAACAGGAATACTGACCTGGCCGAGAACTTTGTACTAACCAGACTAACAAATAGTAACAGCCTAACAATAAGTAATACTTGTTCTAAAAGAATAATATTGCCTAATAAGGACAGCCCTGCATAATATTTAAATCCTGTTTATTATTATTATTAATATTATTATTAATAATAATAATAATATTAAAAAAGGAGGCTATTTAACCAGAATAATAAAGGTCATGCAAACAGCTAAAAAAGTAAACTAGATTACTCTGTCCAACCTAGTGGTCTGTTTATAAAACAGTTCATCTGTCATTCACTGAAACATTATCTGGGGTAAAATTTCACAAGTTCATGTGTGTTCACCCTACCCACTAGCATTCACCAAACACTAAAATATTCATTTTATGTGATATTGGTTATTAAAGGCAATCCAATTACCAAAACATTGCCTCTCTATAAAGGTAAATGTCATTGTGGTCTATTTTCTGTTTAGCAGCAAGATAGTGATTGTACACTTTGTTAAGAAATATCAAAAATAATTTAAGTTAGGTTGATCCAAACTTTCAGGTGCAGGTAAATTTCAGCTGATTTCCAGATTCCAAAGGCCAATCTGAATTGGAATTTCTGTATTTTTTTTTTGGATGGTTCAGCTTACCAAAAGGCATCTAAAAGAAAGGATCAGTCTTCTTTAAAAACTGGTTCTGCCTTCTGCTCTTCAGCATCCTTTTTATGACTGGCAGACTCACCAGGTCACCAGGGCTTTTAGGCAATTATTTTACCTACATGCTAACCATGTCTGGCAAGGTGATACCTAGGTAAATGAAGGTTTGGTGGCTACAACCCCCCTCTAAGATAGATAGACTTAAAGAAGTGTCTTGCTGGGGCCGCTGTTCTTGCCTCTCCTGTTTGGATGTTTGATCCCTAAATGAGACTTTGGTGATTTGGATGTGTTTCAACCCCATCTATAGAGTTCTTAGAGATCCAAAATTTTCATGTCTCTATTTTGACACAGCTATTCTACAAAACACAAGTAGACAAATGTTGAGACATTGGGGAAATATAGAGAATCAATGTACTAAAAGAAATAAACAATTTTTGTTTGGGCATTTAATAGTCTAGGGATTATACCTGCTGAATAGGTTGAAGTGGGTGATTATATGAATTATCTTTTTGATTATTTATATAACAAAACAATTTTGGATGTGGTAAAGTTTTCATTTACTTCCAGACAGTAGTATAGTCCCAATATATATGTGTGTGTGTGTGTGTGTGGGGGGGGGTTGGGGGGTATAACTGATTAATTTTTTTGGGGGGTTTATTGGACTTGTAGAACACCATTATATCTACATGATTGTACTGTAATATCAAATCTGGACAAACTTGCACAGTTTGGCAATGCCTGGGAGGGGAGATGTTTGGGACTTTGATACAATGCAGAAGATGTTAGGGGGTTTAGACTTCAGTTTCTTTCATTTTTACCAATCTTTTAAACTTTTATTGTAGGAACTACATCGGACATCAGCACTATGAGGCTAACACAGGTCTTAGCAGTCTCTTTCCTTGTTGTTCTCCTCTGCTCAGGTAAGTGCCATATTATTAACTGGTGCCAGACTGATAGTAGTCTGGATGAGTGAATCTGCTGGGTTAGGTATTGTTTGAAGTGTATAAACTTAGTGGTGAACTCCAATGAAGTCTGCTGGGGTCTAGGAAGGCTTACTTTTTGGCCATTTAAAGGGCCAATAGGCATGCAATTAGGGACACAGATTTTAAGGTACTGTTTTCATCTATCTATTCTTAGGAATTGAGAGCTACAGGATACAGAGAGCAGCTGAAGAAGATGATAACCTTATGTCTAAAGCACAAGGATATTTCAACTCAGTAATCAACAGCCTCAGCTTTGCAGCAGAGGGAGTGTATGAAAAAATTAAAGAGATTGGAGTTCCTACCAAAATTAAGTGAGTATATGAGAAAAAGTATAACTAGTGTATAACTTGTAAGTTAAATTTATGCAACAGTTTGGCACAACATATAAGTTGGGTCAATAAGTGATTTTGTGCTGAAACAATTTACACAAAGTTTTTGACATCATGTTGGCCTTGGAAACCTGTACTAAGTGAAATATGGAGGCTGCCTTTGCTGACCATGTTCTATAAAAGGCTAGTCGCCTGGTTCGTCATGACCTTTTCATGCAAAAAAGGAAAGTCATAGGATTAATCTGCATGTCAGGGAGCTGCCGTTTTGACAAAAGTATTCAGCAATACCAGCTACCACTCTTCCTTAACACAAGTTACCATTAAACTTATATGCAGAATCTACATCTGCTCTTAAAATTTGCTATACTTACTCTGTGTGAATCTGATGCTTTGTTGCCTTTCTAATGGCTGACTTCACCCACTGGGGCTGATATACTAAGAAATGTACACACTTACCAAGATGAATTGTCACCTTGCATGGGGTAATTTATTTAGCTTAGTGAATGTGAAAATTCACTTTGCACAGAATTCCCAATTGTCTGGAGGGCAAACTAAAAAAATGTTTTTTTTTCTGGCACATATTTATTTAAGTCAGCAGAGCTTCATCAAGTTTACTAAGCTAAATGAGATATCCCTTTCAAGGGGTTAATCCATTTTGCTATAGGAACAATCCTATAATCCCCTTAGAAAATAAACCACATTATCTCTCAGGTAGGTTCTTTATTGAAGGAGGGGCAGGCTATGTCTCTTCTACAATTAAACAAACTTACCTGTCTGTCCACAGTCTTCTCATGCATGCACAGAATATGATCCCAGCAAACCGGTGTATAATTCCAGCTGCCAGAAATGAATGAAATGAGTTAGGTCATTCTGGTCTGGCCAATAAACATAGCAAGAGAATCAAACCTGGAAGAGGACTGGGTGAAGATATTGGTGCCAGTGAAGGAGGGAGGGATGGTGAGTTTAGTTAAATACCGGTAGTTGTGAACAGGCAGGTAAGTTTATTTTATTGCAGAGGAGACATAGCATGTTTCTTCTACAATAAAGAACCTATGCGATTACAATTTTTTTTAGCTTTAATTCCACTTAAAATTCAAAGAAAAGGTCATCTTAAATGGGCAGGTACTTTAATGAAGTTGGAATAACAGACTGGTCCAGTCATAGTCTATTTCAAACAAAGAGATATTGCGTACACTTAAAGCAGATGTACAGATAAATCTCATTGAGATGCTTCCTGATAGCTAAGCTCCTGCACTTGACGCAAGTAAAAGCCTGTCAACACAGGCAATAGGATTTAATATTCATATGGTTTTGTTTAACACATTTTCACAATAAACAGTACACAAAAGAAACTCATAGAAACTAAACAAAACTTACTTCATAGAATTTATAAAAGTAGAAGTAGAGACCTATTGGTTGCTATAGTTCCAATATTATGTACTTGGCCTGTATCCCTAAATCACAAAAAAATTCTGTAAGATTTTTGAAAAAAAAAGAATTATTGTTTACACAATATTGTATGTATCTTATATGTTGGTGTTTTGTTCACAGGGAAATTTATGACCAGGGTGCAGAGAAGGTGACTATCTATACCGGTATCTTGTCCGACCAGCTATATCACTGGACAGGCAGCAATTGATGGAGAATGCTTTCTGTAAATAAGGAGTAATGAAGAAAAGAGGCTGATACAATCTGTATTAATCATAACAAAAAATAAAACACACAAAAAATATTTGTATCAAAATGTTCCTGCTTGATTTTTGTTAATTATGAAATGTTTATGAACCATCAGCATGGCACTCAGTCCAAAATTGTGTGAGCTGTCTATGCACAAGAAGACTTAACAACTGAGTGCATGGAACATGGAAAATGTGCATGTATTTCATATTTGTTATATACTTTAATGCAAACTCTGTTAGTCAGACACCATGGGCTTTATTTATAAAACAGGGAATCCAACATTCCTTCAAACATCATCTGGTGGGAATCAATTGTTGCCATTCCCAAGAGGAAGTGTTTGAGGGAATGGCCCTGATTTATTAAAGCTCTGCAAGGCTGGAGAGGATACACTTTCATCAGTGAAGCTGGGTGATCCAACAAACCTGGAATGGATTTGCCACAGTCATTTGCTATTAGCTAGCAAATATTTTGAATCCTGGACCAGATCCATTTCAGGTTTGCTGGATCACTCAGCTACATTGATGAAAGTGTATCTAGCCTTGGAGAGCTTTAATAAATCAAGGTCATTCCCTCAAACACTGCCTTGGTATTATTGTAGGGTGATATGGGGGTTGAGGAAGAATGAGACAGCTGTTGGGGTGCACTGGTAATATTGCAGTGTGATAAGGGGGACAACGCAGATGTGGGGGCATTGCACTCCACAGAATGGGGCCGACAACGTGCTACAAAGAATTGGGAGGGGGGCAACATGTTCCACAGAATGAAGGAGACAATGCACTTGACAGAATAGGGTGGGGAGGCACTCAACGCGCCCGTCAGAATGGGGGGGGACAACGCGTTTGACAGAATGGGGGATCCTGGAGACAACGCATTCCACAGATGGAATGACTGCAGAATATAATGACAACACAGCTCAGACTGGCATGGGGCTCTACAGATGAAGATGATGGTGATGATACTGTGCCAGGGTCTGATTTGGATCCTTAATCTGTGTTTTGTGGTGGTGGACCTGATCTGTATCTATGACATCAGCATCAACCAATCACAGAAGACATCACACTGAATGATTAGAGAGCCTGGGCAGGGGATGAGCACTGAGGGAGGGATGTGGGCAGAGAAGGTCAGGAGTGGATGGCATGGCAATTTGCCTTACACAAGATGGTTGCTTCCATAAATATATAATAAATGTTTAATTTTTCATTGATGCAAACTGATATAGCCAGCACCACTAAGGGGTTTGCTTTAAGTGGATTCCAGATTCTAATAAACCCCACATTACCCCACACAAAAACTAGGCCATGTGGGAAAGAGGTCCAGGTGGAGGGGTAAAGGTCTGGTATTTGCCAGAAACCCAAAGCTATCAGACAGGTAAAATGCATATTGCAGAAAGATCCCGTTCTGCAATAGTCATGTGCCTCATCATACAAATATGAAAGCCTAGTTCAGAGGAGAGGTAAATCAATCATATAGGCACATGTATGGATACGAGAAGCAGTGGGAGTTGTTAAATTGTATGTGTCTACAAGTAGAATAGACTGTTCCATTTCTTCTTTTGTTGCTCAAATGCATCATCCCCATTTTCATGTTGGATTAGAACATATTATATTGGATCATGGGTTCCTTAAAGCTGAACTCTAGTTTCAGTAGGAATTAAGCCTTACAGTGGTAGAATTTATAGTTACCCCTTATCTTCTTCATCTTCCAGAGACTGAGTTTCTCTTCTTTCAGAGCCTCCCTGGACTGTAGGTTGAGCCTCCTTGTCCTCTCCTTACAATCTTGGCCTATCTTGCAATGTGGGGGTACTACGTCAGGACTTGATTCCAGAACCCTCATTTGTATGTGACCATTCAGTTGCATATGGGAGGAACTGCTGGGGTAGTAAGGGACCAGGTAAGTAAAAATAGCTATTTCCATCCCTAGAGAAAGGGTGAATTTATCACCCAAAAATGCTTAAAAACAAAAATATGCAAGAAATTATGCTTACCAATGGCATCATGTGTGCAGCCCTGCTGCTATTTTAGCATGGAAACTATTATCCCAAACTATCTCTAAAACAAGCACCTCTGTTTTTTATATATATTCGTAAGGATATTCCTCATTTTTATTGCTAATTATGGGCACAGGATGGGGGGAGGAGGCTGTGCAAATAATGTCATTTTTTTACGTTTGCCAAAGATCTAGCAAATATTTTGTAACAAGTATTAGTCTGCAGAATAACTTGTCTTTGTTGTAAGTGGTACATCTTTTAGCACAGTCTGTGTCATCCTCTGCCACCTCAGATGTGTATGACACAGAGTTTACTTTAAAATTATAATTCCAGAGGTAAGATTTTCTGTTAAGTTTTTTTACAGTCCTTACAAAACAAGACACAAGCACACAGTTCTTAAACATGTACAGAAAAATACTTATCAACTAACAATAGCAACAGTATGAACTAGAAGGGTTAACTATGAAATATACTTGGGTAAAAGTCAGTTGGACTTGGTTGTACAAAGTTCCGGTTTTATGCAGACAACCACATGTCTAAAATAAGTCCAAATGTTGCCATACATGTTACAATCTGTCTGTGCAATCTACTTTAGATTGACCAACATCTATGTAGTGCACTAGCCTGCCAAATAGGATGCAGATTATTTGTATGGTTTTAGTGAATCTTGTTACATCTAAAGCCAAATAAACAGTGAAATTGTCATTTGTCAGTTTGGCTGAGCTTGCACAGGTATGCAGCTTTGTTTGTAGCTAAGATTTATGAGAGGACACTGGATATTTTATTTTGTCTATTTATTAGTCGACACCAACATCACCTTGGTTAGGGAACCTGGTCTCATTGCCCACTTCATGTCAATTCTAACTTGTATGTACCCAAAGCAAGTGCTGAATGTTCTTTGGTTTTTATGGATTATATATTCCTATTTAACAGATTTTATTTTTATCTACATTTCACAGGTATACCTGGACTTATAGCATTGTGATTCAGATTTTGGCCCAAGGGATTCTGTGATTTGTGTCTGTGTTTTTTTTTTTTTAACACTTCAAATATCTTCAAGAATGTACGCACTAACTGTACGGAAAACTATGGTTCTATAGACTTGATACATATTTTTTTTTAACTGTGTCTTTTAATAAAGCAGATCAGCATCAAATGAGTCATTTTGTTCGATTTTTATGTGCATTTTAATGTATTTTACACATAATAAAGGTCACCATTGTGTGTTTTCTATGAAACCTTTGCAAAAAAGGTTTCATTCTTTTTGTGCTTTAAGAATTCCAGTATTTTCATGTACACCTATAGTACAAGAAAGACAGGCTACCATTTCTGACCTACTTTTGGGTTTTTTTCATACCTGGGTGACTCTGTTTTTAGAACAAAAGCAGAGCCACCCAGGTATGTAGAAATCCCACACGGAGGTCAGAAATGGAAGCCTGTGGTTCTTGCACTATATGTGTACATGAAAATACTGGAACTCCAGGAGTAAGTATGCACCTGGAAATTCTAAGTACTGTCAGATATCCTGAGGTGTGTGCTGGTTGTATGTAACTGGGCATTGTTTCACACTCTGACTCAGCAATATAAGCTCTTTGTGGCAGGGTCCTCTCCTCCTCCTGTGTCACTGTCAGTATCTGTCTGTCATTTGCAACCCCTATTTAATGTACATCACTGCATAATATGTTGGTTCTATATAAATACTGTTTAGTAAAAATTTAAAATAGACACTAAACATTTGTTTTTGTGGAAGTTGGCAATGGCACCCTCTATAATGTTCTAATATAAACTTCCTTTTTGGCCTAATAACACTGCTGCATTGTGGTAACTCGCAGTAACATGCAGTTCTTTGTGAAAGACACCCTAATGCATTGCTCAGCCTAACATAGCACATAATTATTTTTAGGTAGATTGCCCATTAATAATACCAGGCTTCAAAATGGCAATGGGTATGTATGGAAATTGAGGGCATGTTAACACAAAATTAGTCAATGTATGGTTTATTGTATGCCAAGTTGTTTTCATGACTTTATCCTATCTTTAGTAAGTACCTATTTTTATAATTGTCATTGATAATGTAATATTTAACAACAATGTATTTTTTTTATACAAATGTAGCCCACAGGTGCAATAACTATTATTATATAATTGTATAAGGGGTTAAAGTATCCCCAGGGTATAAAATAATACCAATGAGCAATATATCAGATATATTGAAGACCTTGGCTGGAGGATTGTCTCTGCTTTGCATTCTACAATGCCTTTGCTGTACTTTGCAAGAGATAGATTACAAAAAGCCAAGCATGTGTTCTCTTAAGGAAGACATGGATAGCTGTATTTTTCCCCTGCTGTCTGTGGCTCCATTTCACTAGAGAAGACGTTAGATAGAATCTGCAACTGACAGGCACACTGCAAGGTAAAACCAGTCATTTTGACATTCACAGTAGGTGATAAAGCACATAGAAATTTGTTTTAAATAAAATTGATTCATTAACAGTAAATACCTGTGAGTCACATTTATAACTTTATAAGTGAGCCAGTATATATATATATATAAATATAAATATATATATACAGTTATTTTGGCATGGTATATGTAGAAGAGTAAAAGCAGACAGGCTTTGCGGGCAAATATTTATTCTTGAAATATTTTAAAATGGTCCTGACTGTAACAAAGACCGACTGTTCTAAACACAATTAAATTAACATACAGCAACAATAAAACACCTATAAATTTAAATTGATTCTTTAGTACAAAACTATTTAAAATATGCTCAAAGGTATCTCCCAGAAGCCTTAGACCAGACCCTGTGTCTGGTTTTTATTGCTGTCTATACCTCTGCAGGGGGATATTAACTCTTTGTACTGTAACCATTGTCCCCAAGCCATTCAGGAAATCCAACATTTTGAGTCATTACCAGAGCAAAAGATAAGTAGAAATCTTTCACAGGCATACTTGTTCCAGTAACAACTAAGTAAAATGTTCCACATAAAGATAGACAACACAAACCTGTAAATGCTGATAAAAGTGACATTCCATACCTTTATCATAGCACGTCAATTATTTCTAAAGGATACGGTCATATTAGGCATTACATTACCATGCATGAAGGCACACAGCATCTTTACTGTTTTAGGCTGCCTTGCCCACTGATGTAGGTGAGTTGAATGCCATTGTAAACAAATTGCACCAATGGTTGGCGTGTACCCATGCATTGCGTTAATGTGAAGTTAAACATGTTATAATGCACATGTGAATAGATCATATGTAATGTTTCACACAATACAAACAATAGGTTTGTGGTTTAAAAAAAACATGCACATTGATGCTCTTTTTTCAAGCATAACTAAAGAGATGAAAGCTAGCATTACTGGCCTGGTTAAAAAAAAATAATTTGCCTGGTTGGTGTTCTGATACCATGCATTATAATAATCTTTGGAATTAGTGACCTAGAATGAGTATGCAACTCAAGTGTTCAGACAATTACCGCTCAACAGAATCATTGTTTCGGATGTGTGGGCTATGCCTACTGTTTTACCTTTGTCTATAATTCATCCAATAAAAGGGATCACTCCAAAGTTACTCTATGAACAGTATGAAAAGAATTGTTTTTTAAGACATTTTATTAGACAAAAGTTTTGATTGTGATTAATGTACACTCTGATAGAGAATTAGAATCACTGTTATAACCTTTTTAGGTGTGCCTTCAATAGCTGAGCAACGTGTTCTAGCTGTGTCTGAAAATGTGTACAAAAATGTAAAGAAAGGCATGTTTAATATTTATAATTTAAATAACTTCCAAATATCAATTATTAACTGAAATTTGTTTGACCAAAAAATCCCTATTTAATGTACAGCGCTGCGTAATATGTTGGCGCTATATACATCTTGTTTAATATTAATATTAATAATAATAATTCCATTTGAATAACCAACTATTGCCATGAGGACACAGTGCCATCTACTGGTAGCCAACAACTATTCACAAAGATCATTTATTAGCAAATGGCCCATCATAATCAACTCAAACATACAAAATCATTTAACCTGTAAAAAGGTGGGGAAAAGGTATGCAGACTAAACCTAAGTGATTTATTTTTCCCTTTTTATAAAAGTGTTTGAAAGATAACACACCATGGATGTATTTTTTTTACAACAATCTTTTTGTATTTCTTTTGGTTACTGTTTTGAATGGTAGCAATGGCTAAGTGAGGCAATATAGTTTTGCTTAGTACGTTCCTTACTTTAAGGTCAAGTATATATATTGTAAATGAGAGGACATCTTTCAAATGTCCATAAAAACAGATAAAAATTGGTTTGGATTCTTACTAATTTTAACACTATGAACTTACAACAAGAGATCACATATAATTGGAAGAAAATATTATCCATCAAACTAACAGGATTTTTAAAATTTGTGCATTTATTGCCTTGGAAATATTTTCGATTGTCTGGCAAGATATATATAATGGCGGAGGTAATTGAACAGAAGTGTGCCTACTGACCATAAGGTAAGATGTAAATATATACATATATATTAGGTATGTTAGAGGCAAGAACTTATCTATACTATTAAGCTATAGTAGTAGTGCATGTATGAGTGTTTTATATATACATATATATATATATATATACATACATAAATACAATTGTGACAGATAACATGTATGAAGACTAAAATTGTTTCATGCCACTGTTTTCAGATGAGGTTTCGACCCTTGTGTTGTGCTAATGTACAATAATATGCATGTTACAACTACATATTAAAATACATGAACTGTTATAATTGTTTAGTATTATTTGAGTGCCACCCCAGCAGTATAGCATTTTAGTACACCACCATGCACAGATGTGAGCTATCAGTGCGTTGTGGTTATCAGAAATAAGCGGTGTCTGTGTGTTAATTGGTCCATTGTAATGGATTTGCAGACCACACAAAATGAATAAATGAAAATATGTCAATCCATCATAAAAATCTATTTGGAACACTTTAAAGCCTAACTTTAGGTAATATTAAATATCATCCTTATAGAGAATCTAGTCCCCCACTATAGGACTAAATAGTATTTTAGCCTGGGAGGGATCAGAAAAAAACACCTTTTTTTCAATCACATCCTTAACAGTAGTTACCATAACTTGTTTTATGAACAAGAACTTGAACAGTAAAAATTATCTTTAGAGTCTTCAACAAATGAGCCGCCTGTTTCCAAACATTGTGAAAAGCAGACCTTACCATTACAGGTATTATGAGTTCTGCTTCTACCTATTTTTTTATATTTTAAATCTGGTAGGCATTGCTACCGAATTACCACCAAAATATTGTTTTTAGGTATGTGATTTAAGCTCAAATAAAACATTCAACGCCAATCAATGGGACTCTCCACATAGCCATCAAATCTGTATCAGATTTTGAAGAAAAAGCAATTTCCAGTTACATTACTCTGACAAAAACAAAGCATTTCGGCAATGAAGGTAAACAGCTTTATTAATGAATGTTCCGGGGCCTAACAAAGCCCTCTTCAGATCATAAGTCTATATCTGAAATAAAAAGTTTAGGGTGACATGTGAGGGTGTGCAATTCACCTACAAGCTGTCCTGATAATACTGATCCCACAGACATGGTGATAGACATTGCAATCCACCAATAGACAAGTTCTGTTACCAATAACTCAATTTACTTTGATTCCAACTACCTGCCCTCATTTTAGACATGATGGTGGGGAGGGTGGTTGTTGGCCTGACACAGGCCATGAGGAAAGAATTATTATTAAAGGGAGACAAATACAGTGGTACCTTGGTATAAGTCCACTTTGGAATAAGTCCATTTTGGTATAAGTCTAGTTTGGACAGGAAAAATAAACATTTTGTTTGGTATACAACCTTTGCTTGGTATACAACCTTTGTGCTGGAACTTGTATGAGTCATAACACCGTGTGCTACCCTTATTTACCTCTCTCGAGACAAAGCCACGACTGCCCACGAGCGTCAGTACGCCAGTCGCTACCATGAATGATGTGCATGTAGAATGTTTTGTCGTTTCTTCTAATTGTAGTGCTTACATGTACTTAGTTCCATATCAGAGATATTTTGTAAAAGTTTATAGACTTGGAAAATATTGGATAATTTAATATATATTTTTCATTTAATATACCCTATTCTAGCTTTAGTATATATATATTGATTAGAATACCAAGGCCCAACAAATGCAAGAGTTCATTGGGAATTTGTTCTGGTCAGTGCAATGTGTTTGTTCCATATGTACTTGTTGGGAAAGAAAATGTTGAAACAAAACAATTTGTTCTTTCTTTGTATATTTATTTCATTTTACTTGTAAGGGGTTATACTCATAAAACTTAAACATCCTCAGGTAAAACTACAGGCTAGCTGCCTGCATGTCGTTTGTGATTCCCAATAGAAATGTAGTAATTAAAGAAATTGAATTAAGCTTCTAATCCACATCCTTTTTGAGGCTCGAAAATAAGGATATTATTTCCCTCAAAGAGGAACTTTTGTAAATGACAGATTGTGAAATCATTGCTAAAGTCATTCTAAAGAATGGTCATTGTCTGGATGTAAAGCTGATCTTTTGGTGTCAGTAGTGCCAATCTCATTTAAGCTGTGTATCCTCATTCTAGGTCAGCGACAAAGAAGGATCAGAACACTAACCAGGCAATCTGTTACAGAACCAGGCCAGCAATATTGGACAACATCATCTCAGTGACAGGTCCACCTCACTATGGAATATTATTGTCATAATTTTATTACAATATCCTTTGTTTATATATATACAATTTCTAATTATCATCAGTTTTAGAGCAATTACATTGTATAGTGTATTTTCTAAATATATTTTGAATGCTTTTAAGGGTGATGACCATAATTTTGTGAAAGGAGAACTATTCAAGACACAAAGAAAATAGGATGTCAGAATAGATATACTATACTGCAAGAATAGATATACTTTACTTAATTTTGTACCTGAAATATGAGGTGAAAAGTACCTTCATATTACTTCATACTTGATATAATTTTCTAGTTGTATATACATTTTAATAATTAATAATTTAAGGAAGAATATTTTGACCAGTCAGTTCTGCTGACAGTAAATGAACAGTTAAACACAATGTCTAGATTTAGGTCTACCAAGGAAGTTCATTTTTAAATACTAATATTTCATTTTTCTCCCATTTCCAGTCCAGGGAACAGTACAGATAGCCAATTCCTTTGTGTAGGGGACACAGACAAAAAAAAATACTGAAGGGGTTTGAACCCCCACCTACATCATCCACCATAACCAAAAAATATTCTGGCTTTAGACACATTTTATTCATACTTAAATTAGTGTTGATAATAGGCATTACTCAATAAAAGTTAGTTTATAGAAATTGTGCACAGTTTTTTTTTTAAACTGAATTTTTATTGACATTTTTACATACAAAGACAACCAGGCTTATATAGCAAAACATCTCGTAAACACAGCATACAGGGTGATAGGTATATCCGATAATGGTACATAAAACTCTGGCGTAAGTAACAGTAAAAAACACTGGCCGTACTGTACCGGCCTATCAAACCCCATAAATTATAAAAATACAGAAACAACAGAGAAATAAACAACAGAAAACAAGAAATGAGTCAAAAAGAAAAAACCAAGCTAAGCCGGGGAATGGGGGGGGGGGGGGGGGGGGGGATACAAACAAAGGTGGATAGGAAGCACAGTGGCGTCTGGAACCAGCGACATATTAAACCTGTAGACTGGTATATTAGGCATCCCAAGGTTCCCATATCTGTTCAAATTTCACAACCTTGTTTCGGAGGAGGGCAGTGAGGTACTCCATCAGGCGTATGTCTTGAATACGAGCATACAAATCCCCCATAGAGAGGGGCAGTCTGGATTTCCATTTGGTGGAGATTGAAATTGTGCACAGTTAATTTTAATCTATTATACACAAACAATAAATATTCTTCAAGTGAATAAATGTTATATATACAAGTTATGGTTTCCAATTTCCAGTGTTTTAATGCATACATTATCATTGCAGATCAAGAATAACACAGAAAAAAGGAAAAAAAATATCATCATGCAAGCTGAGAGATGCTCTTCAGCACAACAGAAATGAAGAAAAATAAAACATCTATACAAAGTCATATTTCCAAAGATTTCTGACCGTTTAAACCATGGTACCTGTGGAGAGGTAATGACATTCTAAATGGCCCCATTCCCACTATGTGTAGTGGAGATGCTGTTCACGCATTTGGCCTGATTTATTAAAGCTCTTCAAGACTGGAAAAGATAGACTGTCATGGGAGTACATTGGGGATCCAGCAAACCTAGAATGGATCGGGTCCAGGAGTGAAACCATTTGTGAAATAAAAGCAAATATTTTTTAGGCAATACATTGCAGGTTTGCTGGATTACCCAGGTTCTCCCATGACAGTCTATCTTCTCCAGTCTTGGAGAGCTTTAATAAATCAGGCCCAATATATATCCACTCTCCAGAGACATAACCCGCCCACCGCCCTAAGCCTGCGATTCATACCAGAGACATGGTCCGCTGCTCTGGCCGCTGAGCCCCACCAAGTGGGGTCCTTCTCCTGACCCTGCTGGGGGGGTGCACTGGCCAGAGCTGCGGACCATCAAAATTTTCTCGTGAACCACCAGTGGTCTGCAGACAACAGAGGGACAGTCCTTCTACTGGATTGGAACAAGTAGCAACCCTTTCCAAATGCCGCTAAGTGTTCTTTAAGCAGTTGAAAGGTATCTTGGAAGCATTTATTCTCATAATCAAGTACACACAAATTACCGTATTTTCCGGCGTATAAGACGACTTTTTAACCCCGAAAAATCTGTGCCAAAGTTGGGGGTCGTTTTATAGGCCGGGTACTTACCTGCAGCTTGCTTCCCCTTGCTTCATATGTCCGGCGCATTTGGTGGGCGGCGCATATGGTGGGGGGTGCCAAGTCAACGTGCTAAGTGACCCAGGCAAAAAATATCAAAAAACTGTATATCCGTATATTTATATCTAAAATATCTGTTTAATGAGATTTGTATTTTTGTTTTCAGCGAAATCCAATTTCTAAAGTGGTGTAGACAAGTTTTTCTGTTAAGCAGTTTTGTGAAAAGCAATACATTTTGTTTGTAGGGATAGCATGGTGTATAGCAAGCTTGTCTTAGTAGCACTTCTGGATTCAACTCCACCAAATGCACTGTTTGTATATGTGCCATGTGCTTGCATTGGTTTTGTGGTGGTAGGTTAATTGGGTTCCAGTGCTCCTGGACTTTGTGGTGGGCACCTATGGTGTGTCAATGTCAGCATATTACCCATTCCTATTGAGGGAACAGAGAAACCAAAGCAGGACAGCCAGTAAACTAGCATTTTCAAAGGAGATGTTAACAATGGCAGCCTGGAAACAAATTGTACTCAACACACAGTCAGTCTAAATTTGATAATAAGGTTTTAAATCTGTGGCTAGTTTTAAAATATGCACACTGCAGCATTAACCTAAAAAAGCTAACTAAAGAATAACATGCTCATATCAACATAATCAACAGCTCTGCAAATATCTAAATTATGCTTAATGTGACACTTGTGCTCCCAGTAAATAAAACAACTCAGATAAAAAGTTTAAACTGGAATACTGACCTGGGCAGGAACTTTGTACTAACCAGACTAACAAATAGAAATACCTGTTCAAAAAAAGATTAATATTGCCCAATAAGGAGACTATTTAACTAGAATAACAAAGGTCATGCAAACTGCTGAAAAAGTATACTAGATTACTCTATCCAACCTAGTGGTCTGTTTCTAAAACATTTCATCTGTCATTCAGTGAAACATTATCTGGGGTAAAATCTTCCAGGTCCATATGTGTCCAATAATTCTGCAACAGGGAATGTTTAGGTAAATGTCAGATTCATAATTCGAACCCCTAGATTCACATAAAATGAAGGACTGAAAAATACACAAGGAAACCAGCATTCATGGTGTGAAAACTTCTAAATGCACTATGGTAGGAGCAGTTCTAGAAACTGGTTCTAAAGAATTACTGTATAAGGTGCATCATTCTACCCACTAGAATCCACCAAACACTAAAATATTAGTTTTATAGAATATTGGCAATCCAATTACCAAAACATTGCCTCTCTATAAAAATAAATGTCATTGTTGTCTGTTTTCTGCTTAACAGCACGATAGTGATTGTACACTTTGTAGAAAAATAATTTAGGCTGATCCCAAATTTTAGATGCAAGTAAGTTTCAGCTGATTTCCATATTTTAAAGGCCAAATCTGAATAGGAATTTGCATTTGGAAGAAAGGAATCACAGTCTTCTTTAAAGACTATTTCTGTCTTTTACTGCCTTCTGCTCTTGAGCATGCTTATCTTGACCACCAGACTCAACAGATCCCACACTTCTTTTTGGCAATTTTTTAGCTACAGGCTAACTTGTCTGGTAAGGGGATACTTAGGTAAATGAAGGTTTAGTGGATAAAACCCCCTCCTTCAGATAGACTTAAAGAAGTGTCTTGCTGGGGCCGCCGTCCTTGCCTCTCCTGTTACGATATGTTTGATCACCAAATAAGACTTTAATGATTTGGATGTGTTTCAACCTCATCTATAGAGTTCTTAGAGTTCCAAAATTTTCATGTCTCCATTTCGACACAGCTATTCCTGATAAAGCAGTTATACCATTCTGCAAAACACGTCAAGTAAACAAACAATTTTTATGGGCATAGAAAAGGTCTAGGCATTATATCTGCTGCATAGGTTAATGGTACAGGGTACAGAGAGCAGCTGAAGAAGATGATAACCTTATGTCTAATGCACAAGGATATTTCAACTCAGTAATTAACAGCCTCAGGTCTGCAGCAGAGGGAGTGTATGAAAAAATTAAAGAGATTGGAGTTCCTGCCAAACTTAAGTGAGTATATGAGAAAAAGTATAAATAGTGTATACCTTCTAAGTTTAATTTATGCAACAGTTTGGCACAACGTATGAGTTTGGTCAATAAGTGATTTTGTGCTAAAACAAATTAAACAAAGTTTTTGACATCATGTTGGCCTTGGAAACATGTACTGAGTGAAATATGGAGGCTGCCATTGCTGACCATTTTCTATAAAAGGCTAATCGCCTGGTTTGTCCTGACCTTTTAATGCAAAAAAGTACAAAAGTCATAAGATTATTCTTATGCCAGTCAGCAAGATGGCATATGAACAAAAGTAGCCAGCAATACCACACTACACTTCCTTAACACAGGTTACCATTAAACTTATATGCAGAATCTACATTTGCTCTCTTTTTTTGCTATATTTTCTTTGTGTGAGTCTGATTCTTAGTTGCCTCTGACTTCACACACCAGGGCTGATTTTAAAGAAATACTAAAGAAATTTACACTGTTCACTTAGCAAAATGAATTGTCACCTTACATGGGATAGCTTAGTGAATGTGAGAATTCCCAAATGTGTGGAGTTCAAACTAAAAAAATGTTTTTTTTTCTCTGGCCAAAGTCAGCAGCGCTTCATCAAGTTTAATAAGCTAAATGATACATCCCTTACAAGGGGTTAATCCATTTACTATAAGAACATGCCTATAATCCCCTTAGAAAAAAACCCCATTGTCTCCCAGGTAGGTTCTTTATTGAAGGAGGGGCAGGCTATGTCTTTTCTGCAACAAAACAGACTAACCTGTCTGTCCACAGTCTTCTCTATAAAACATGCACAGCTCAGAATATGATCCCAGCAAACCGGTGTATGATCCCAGCTGCCAGAAATGAATGAAATGAGTTAGGTCATTCTGGCCTGGCCAATAAACTTAGCAGAAGAACCAAACCTGGAAGAGGACTGGGTGAAGATATTGGTTCCAGTGATGAGGGAGGGATGGTGAGATTAGGTAAATAATTTTGAACAGACAGGTAAGTTTATTTTATTGCAGAGGAGACATAACAATCTACCCAATTACTATTTTTTTTAACTTTAATTCCACCTAAATGTTGAAGAAAATAGGTCCTCTTGAGTGGGCAGGCTATACTTTACCCCCTGAGTGGTAACCCCGAACCACACTCTGGGTAGCTAAAACAGTCAAATGCAATAGTAAATACAGCCTTACCTGGTCCGCGGGCATCCTCCTTTAGGATCACCGTCCCCTCGCTTCCTCTGCATGGCTTCCTCCGCATCCTATGAATCATCGGGAGTTCCCAGTGATGCCAGTACATGCAGCCGTTGCGTTGGAGGAGTGGCGGGAATTTCAAATCTATTTGTATTGCATTTAATACAAAATAACTGTATTGAATGCAATACATTGAATTTATATGTGTAAAAGCAGTATATTGTCTTATATGAAAAATTATTTTAAAGTATAATATAATAGTATGCGTATAATATTTATTTATTTCAATAAATAAAAAATATTTTATAATTTTTTTTTTAATTTATTATTTTGACATGATTTTGTGTTTCAAACTTTATTATATTCATACTAATATATTATACTGTAAAATAATTTTTTATGAAAAACAATGTACTGCTTTTAGACATATAAATCCAGACAGAATAGAACCGTCAGGAAGATAATGTAGTTAGAATAACAGACTGGTCCAGTCATGGTCCATTTCAAACAAAGAAATAATGCCTACAACTGAAGCAGATGTACAGATAAATCTCATTGAGATGCTTCCTGGTAGCTACGCTCCTGAATTTAAAGCAAGCAAAAGCCTGTCAACACAGATAATAGGATTTAATATTCATATGGTATTCTTTAAAAGGTTTTCACAATAAACAATACACAAAAGTAACTCATACAAACTAATCAAAACTTACTTCAAAGAATTTATAAAAGTATAAAATAGAGACCTATTGGTTGCTATAGTTCCAACAATATGTACTTGGCCTGTATCTCTTTTTCACAAAGAAATTCTGTAAGATTTCTGAAAAAAAGGATTAATGCTTACACAATATTGTATGTATCTTATATGTTGGTGTTTTGTTCACAGGGGGACCGGTATCTTGTCCGACCAGCTTTATCACTGAACAGGCAGCCATTGATGGAGAATGGTTTCTGTAAATAAGGAGTAATGAAGAAAAAAGGCTGATGCATTTCTTTTTGCTATAATTTTTTTTCAGATCTCACCAATTTTTTTTACATATATATATTGACATTTTTTGACAATAAACTATCTGTAATAATCATAACAAAAAAAAAAATTAAACAAACAAAAAATATTTGTATCAAAATGTTCCTGCTTGATTTTTGTTAATTATGAAATGTTGATGACCCATCAGCATGGCACTCAGTCCAAAACATTTCTGTGAGCTGTCCGTTTACAAGACTTGGTAACTGAGTGCATGATAGAGTGTTTAATGGAACGTCTAATTCCCTAATTTTTAACTAGAACCCTGAAAATCTAAAACAGGTCAAACTTTCCTGATATATAAATAAATTGTTCCAGACCAGTAATGGGCAAGAAACTATGATATTTAGAAAGAGTTCAGCAATTGAAACCCCTTTATTTAAAGGTATCCTGTGCTGTTTGGTTATGTCTAGCATTATTTTTGTGAGACTTTTCTACATATAGATAGAGATTGTCAGAGTTGAATTGGCATTCTTAGTTTGTTTATATCTTTCAAGCCAATAATTTAAAAGCTAAGCATGACAGCCAAGAAACCAATATTTTTGGAAGGAAAGGTCAGCTATGGCAGTCAACATACATTCTCACTGCAAGTTTCTTTAGGAAACATGTGTATACATGACCCAAAACTATTACGGATACTGCTTAAATATGTGCAGAACAGTATGCAAAGCTTATATTATTATTGACAAAATGTATCCATCTGCACACTTATGGATCCAGCTCTGATTTTATGAGGAAATTGGCTTTTCCAGGAAAACAGCAGCACTATGCAGTTCCTATAAGGTGCACAAGTGTCTGGGTATCTGCAAAAAGTTCCATGTTTCACTTAGTTGAACTAGGTAATCTCCAAATTTATATATAAAGATCTACCCCAAATAAAGAAAGAATATCTGGCACCCATGTAACTATTCCAGATCTTAACAAATGTTTCTAGTAGTCACTGTTTCCTACTCATTAGCTGTAATATCTGTGCAGATAATATGGGAATGGTCAGGTGTCTGGAGATGAGCCATGGGAAAGCACAGTCTGTTCATAATGCAGACCTTTATAAATGTTGTACTGAGCTGGCCATGGTTCTAAAACATTCCAACAACTCAAATAAGAGTACCATCAGCTCACCATGCTCCATCTCTGGATATGGATGTTCCTTGGGCTAGCAGGTAAAAACCTAATGATCACTACATCTTATTGCAATGCAGAATACTGTAATGTATGTAAAGGTCTTGTTCCAACATTAGACATTGCTATGTTCTAAATTTGAAGTATAGGCTTTAACTCATTCTGTATAAATAAACAGATGACTTATATCACAGGAAATATAATTATAAAACAGAGGGGTTTGCATTTTACACAACTTATCCCATTTAGATGTTTTTTTCTGTTTTGCTAAGAAACCCAAAAAAGGATGTTTTTTCTCTTTTTTTACACATATATTCAAACCACAAAGCAAGCATATAGAATATGTCTTATTTGTACAATATGCATATACAACTGCTGTTTAAAACAACATCTACTGCGTGGTTAGACTTTCACAAGTTTTGTCCAGTAGATGCTTGACCAACCTGTATCATTCTCAGATTTTTCTGGCTTCATCACTCCCATTATAATCCACAAAGGGCATTCTGTAAACTTTATATAGAATGTCACCATATGTTAGCAAACTGCATACAAAATGTGCAAAATACCAGCTTTATTTCCAAAATCCATCCAGACTCTGTTTATATTTGTAAATCTACAATACATTCCCTAGACTTTAGTCCAGATAATATTCAGGATCTCTTTTTGTGCAACTATTATGATGTAATACAACACTTTTAATTAATTGAGTCATTCATTAAAGCACTCCAAGACTGGAGAAGATACACTTTCATCAGTGAACCTGGGTGTGGGTGATCCAGCAAACCAGAAATGGATCTGGTCCAGGTATGAAAACATTTGCTACAAAATTGCAAGTGATTTTTGGGGAAATCCATTCCGGGTTTGCTGGATCACTTAGGTATGCTGATGATAGTGTATCTTCTCCAGCCTTGGAGAGCTTTAGAGAATCAGACCCAATGTCTGTGTGTCAATAAATCACCTTATGAGGTTAATATAAATGCTTGGGTATGCAATGACCATTCAGAACTCAAGAGGCAAACTCATAACACTATAACTATGGTTGGTAGAACAGAAATGTAGGCATAGCTATATGCTATATAGGCTGCTATAGGCTACATCCGTACAGTGTATTAATCTACTGTATGCACATATACAGTATATATATATATGTGTGTGTGTATATATATGTGTGTGTATATATATATATATATATATATATATATATATATTTATATATAAATATTTATTCTCCTTGTTGGGTGCTGTTTTTTTAGTTAAAATACATTTTGCTTTTGTCGTTGTCGTTGTCATTTTTGTTTGTTTGTTGTTTTTTTCCCCCCTGTTGGAGCAAATTGTACCAGGGTTTTTTGCTTTCCTCTGGATCTAGCTATGTCTATAGGGTTTTTATCTCGGAAATGTTTATTTCCCTAGTGGGTAAACTTATTTGACTGTCTTTTTTCATCCTATCTAACTATGTAACTATGTAACCTGCATTGCTTGGAACACCTATTTATGCCTCTAAAATTTGAAACTTGGAAAAGTTGTAGCTGTGGAAAAGTAGATTTTGCTATTTGAAATGAATTATGCTTCTGGCCTAAATGGCATGGTTCAGTAAAGTCTGAGCCTTTACATGGCAAACATATGCTGCAATCTTTGTACCCATAAAATAGTCTTCAGTTAGTGTTACAAGTTTTAGTTTCACACAAACTTCAGTACAAATGATCAGTAGCAGGAACTCCTGTATTAAAAACACTGGAAGATAGTAAATGTAAATTAAGGTATGTAAAGTAAATGTTATTGGAGCTTAGTGGCAGTGAAATGCCTACCCCCCAATTTATTGGCAATCAGTGGCAGTAAACCTCTATCATTGATGGTTAGAGGTAATAAACCGTTATCCTCACCATTGGTTCTCTATTGACACTTACCTAAAGGATGCCTGTGTTCCATTCCACTGCTCTACTCTGCCTTCTTCTGATAAGGAAAAACTAAAATTATGTAGGTACTCTTGGGGAGGAGATTTTACTGCGAAACAATGACAGCATAGATCTGGTACCATACTTTAAGTGCAGGAAAAGTTTGATTTTTTCCTGTCAACCTTAAAAAAAGGTGGGGAAGCACAGGGAAGGTGATTTTATGTTGTTAGGAGTAAGGCTACGTACACACATTAGATTTTTGTTGTTGGAAAGGATCTTTCACAATCCTTTCCAACGACAAAAGACTGAAAGATACATGACCGAGTGTTGTACATTCAGTGCTGTTCTGCTCTATGAAGAGGGGAGAGGGAGCGGCATCCATGAACCATGAACGATGTCAGACAAGCACTGTACACATGCCAGATTCTTGTCTGATACTAGCCCTGAAAAAATTATTGAATGAGAATCATCTGACGTGTGTACATAGCCTATGGAGGAGTAAAGTTTTCATTTTCACAAAGGTGGACAGCAAATATTTAGACTCTGATTCGTCATGTATTTGTAAATAAAATATTTTTTAATCTGTTGCAGCTGCTGCTCCTTGGTATGACGATGATAAGATTATTAATGGCTATGAGTGTACCCGCCACTCCCAACCTTGGCAGGTTTATTTCACCTATAACGGAGACCGATGGTGTGGTGGCTCCCTGATCACAGCACAATGGATCATATCTGCAGCTCATTGTTATAAGCAGTAAGCTCAATAAATCTTTGTAAGCTTCCAATCAATGGCTACCCCTATACCAAGAGTTTTATAGTTGTCTGAACAACCAGTGAGATGGATGATCCCTTCCTTATCTTGTAAACACACCCATGGTTCACTTCATGCTTCTCCTGAAAGTGTAGCTTTGGCCAAAGACGTAGATATGATGCAGTCTGACAAAAGCATTAGCACAGTAGTGGTCTTAAGCTGCGTACACACCTGCAATTTTTCTCGTTGGAAAGGATCTTTCACGATCCTTTCCAACGAGAAAAGACTGCACGATGCATGACTGTACACATGGCAGATTTTCGCCCGATAATTGGCCGATACCGATTATCGGGCGAGAAAAATTTGCCGTGTGTACGCAGCTTTAGTTTTCACCCCTGTAACATATTTTCATTATTTGTTCATTCTGTGTGTAGTATTATTTTTCCATTTCAACAGGCTAAGTTTTCCAGAAGCAGTGCCAGTTTAGTAGGTTGGGCTTAACCCCCTATCACTGACAGGGGTGATTACAAATGTTAGCTTTTTAATATGGTTTAATTGTTTAAAAAATTAAAGAATAAATACAATAACCTATTCAAATGTCAGACTGAGCCCACTCACCCAACTGCCATCTTATGGTTCCAGTAACCTGGCTTTAAAATCATATACATTTCTTAATTTTAACATAAGATGTGTGGTGTAAAAACGGACAGTTTATATACAGTAAGCCAACCCATAGCGGCCCATTGCACCATGTTTTTTGAAATTGGGCTCTCGCTGGACTAAGCACCATAGAAAACTACTCAACACTTTGCCTTTAAAGTGACATTTGGTTGCACTCCTGTTACATTTATTGAATTTTTCTATATAAACCATTTAGCACATTATCAGTAGTAACCCTTTAAAGAGTGTCTTAGCTTAAAGTATGGTTATGTATTACATATTCCTAATATTTGCATATTCCAAATAAAAAGAAAGAAGGTTTAAAACAAGTCAACCCTGAACCTTTCTATCTGCATGCACTACGGAATAATTAACTTCATTAGATTGTCAAAGATCACAGGAAAGACCTTAAAGCCATGTTTGTGTAGCATGCAGTTCTATGCTTTTATATTAGGAAACTATCAGGCTGGCAAGATTCAGGATTTCCACATAATTCCTATAGTTACAGAGATGAATTATGCTTTTGTCGTCTATTGAACATATGCAAACACTTTAGTTTGTTTTGTCTGAAGATCTTTAGTGTGCATGGTCTGGATATCTGGATGTCTAAAGTGCTTCCTTGTTTTTATTTCTAATTTATACAGGCCCAGGTACCTAATTGCTCACCTTGGAGAACATGATACTACTAAAGAGGAAGGGACAGAACAGCATATCCAGGTGGAAAAGGCTTATCAGTACTTCTACTATAGCCAGTATTACATGGATCATGATTTTATGATGGTCAAATTAGCTGAGCCTGCCCAGTTGAATCAGTACGTCCAGCCCATCCCAATAGCCAAATCTTGTCCAACTGCAGAAAGCCGATGCCTGGTCTCAGGCTGGGGAAACCTAAGGACTTCTGGAGGTGGGTTCATTTTTTACTTTGATAAATTATTGTTTTAAAGTTGAATTGGATAAAAAAATCAAGTTCAGCTATTTCAAGCAACCTAATCTGTATTGATATCACCATACTGGATTGTAGCATTGTCTCCCTAGGCTGCTTTCATTTCTTGATTTGGATTAAATGCCTAAAAATCAAAATTGTGATCAGGTAGATCCCTTCTACAATTTAAAAAATATAAAATATGGCCGTGTGTACTATGTGCATGGGTGCAGGATAATTTAGGAAATAAGTAACTTAGATCCCCATTAAGAGTAAAGGAGTTGTTTTGATATTTACATTCATCATCACACTCATTGCATATAAATATATATTTAATATTAAATATAAAACTCAGTTTTCGTGAAGTGATTTGTTCCTCAAACATCTTGCAGTGATCATTAATTATAACTCTTAGTACAGCTCCATTTAAACAACTGACATGAGTTGTCTCAGTTATAGAAACCTTGCATGTAGGAGAAAAAAACAAAAACAGTTGAACAGTTGAAAAAAACACATTACCCCTTTTTTGTTTTACAAACGCAAAAATAAATTAAAAGTTTAACTTGTACCCCCTGCAAAAACGTATATATTACTTTGTAATCCTGAGAATTGTCAAAATCATTGCAGAATAAACAGGCATGCAGTGGAAAAGTGAAAATGTAAGGGGTATTTATGTCTGAGAGCTGAACTGGTTAAACATAACTTAGCCCAGGTTAGAAATACAAAAGGGAGGGCTAAATAGATATTTGAGATAACACTTATATAGTATAAGTGTATAGCGAGCACAATAAAGTGCCAAATTTCTGGAAAGAACAACATTTTTGTTATTTGTTTTTTCTGCATGACATTGATAACAAAATGATTTGCAATGTTAAATACATTTATTTACCAGACCAAAACAGAGATAATATGAAAAGTTAGTGCATTGCTTGGTCCTGGAATACTCAGGTCAGGGCTTTTTTTCTTTTATATTTATTGGTCTGGTTAACTTTGATATATTTTCCCCTTCCTTATTTTTGTTTTTTTTTATCTTCTTTTTTTTTTGCTGTGTTTACTTTAGCAAGATTTTTCGGAGGCTGTGGGGTCAGCAGGATAGAAAATGAGGGCAAATCTATTAAAAGGCACTCAGACATGAATACAAAGAACAAAATACATGTAAAAGTGTTTAAAATCAATATTACCTTAAATTACAGTGCATTGAAATGGATAACACTTTAACATATTTTTCTGTTCATTTTAGTGCAGTATCCTGACGTTTTACAGTGTCTAGATCTTCCTGTTTTGTCGGACACCAGCTGTAAATCTTCTTATCCAAACAAAATTACTTCAAATATGTTCTGTGCTGGGTACCTAGAGGGTGGCAAAGACTCATGCCAGGCAAGTATTTAGGATAATTTGGGATATGAAAATTCATAAAGATCTCAAATATTGCATTTTTTTCTGAATCATTAGCCATAGGTTTGTTGGCTGGATGGTTGTACACATTCCGAAGTCAGAAATTTTCTAGCACAGAACTGTCTTACTCCAGTCTTTGAGGGCTAGAATCTGCACATATTTGTAGTTTTAAAGATGGCAATAATAATATATTAAGTAATGTACTAGCATAAATAAATTTAGTCTACGCGGACTGTTTCCCCAGCATTTAACCTGAGGCTTTTAAAGCCCATGTTTGAAGTCCCCATGCATTCCAATGGGCTAATCCACACCAGGACGTTTCCTTCAGGCACGTTTTTGAGCATTATCTTAAACATTGCTTGCAATGTTTAAAAAATCAAAACGCTGGATAAATGCGAGAAAACCTGGGAAAATGCATGAAAAAGCTTGAAAATGCTTCCATTGAACTCAAGCGTTTTTAAGCTTTTATGAAAGCTTCATTTGAAAACAATGGGGGCTTTTATAAATGTTTTTAGCAGGACTTTGGACACTGGAAGCCCCCTTTAATAAGGAGACTCCCAGATCTCCACCACCCCACCCTGGGGAATGAGTACAGGGGTACATAAAACCCCTTACTCATTCCTTGAAAGGGTTAACATATGTTTAAAAAAATTGGACGAGGCTTTAATGTCAAATTATTTTATTAAATGTGTGTGTTTGTGAAAACAGCTCAAGCATCATCAGGATTTCCCTTTCCTCAGCCAATCAGAGAGCAGAGCAATCAGCGGAGCTTTACTATGCTGACAGCCCTGCTCCCCTGCTTTCCTATTTCTCAGCCAATCACAGAGCACTAGAGATGAATGGGCACAAGTCTCCCAATTCATGTCTAGTGCTGAATGGCTGAAAAATGTAAAACCTCAGCCAATCACAGAGCACTAGGGGTGAATGGAGAGGTTTGTCCTCATTTAACCCCTAGTGCCCTGCGATCCCTCATTGTCAGGAGGATTTCCTGGGCTGTGCTCATTGCAACCCTGAACATCATCCTGTCATTGAGATAACCTGTAAAAAAAAAAGTTTAATTACACAAACACACACATTTATTAAAATAATTTACCATTAAAGCCTTGTCCAATTTCTTTATACATTTTAACTCATTCAGGGAATGAGTAAGGGGTTTTATGTACCCCTGTACTCAATCCTTGAAAGGGTTAAAAGTAAAACTTTTATAAACGCTTATGTAAAATCGCGGCAAATCGCGGCGTTTATAAAAGTTTTTTAGCGTTTTAAAGTTAAGCTTTAAAATGCTTGTAAAAGTGCATAAAAATGCATATAAATGTGGTAGGAACGTTTATATGCATTTTTAAAATCGTTCATGTAGACCCAGCCTTAAGTAAAATAAGGTTAAGTAAAATAAAGTAAAATTAAATAATTTAGAAAAGTGTATTTACAAAACATAAAATGTGCTCTGTAATAATATGAAAAAATATGAAAATCCTGACCAGTCTGTTGCTCCTGAGAAATTGAGCTAGACAACCCTGTTCTAGTGGATCCAAAGGAGTGGATCCTAATAAAATCTGGCATCAGATAAGTAGAAAACACAGCACACAACAGTCACAGTCACTAATGGTTAGGGCATTCCACCAAAATAAAATCAGAGAAAAACAAAAAGGTGTGGTTATAATGTAATAATATTCTCTCTGCAAGCTGTACTAGCGCGGACGAAGCCCGTTTGTTGCCTGTAAACTGAGCAACATCTGCCGTCATTCAAGGAAATTATGTAATCTGCTTGTCTACCCACACAAAATGCACAGACCAGAAAGCAGATACCAGCTCCTTTTCTGGGGCATTCCCTGGTTGACAGTAGACGATGCATAATTCTGCCACACTCAGTGGTCATGTTGACGCTAGTAGCACTAGCAGAGAGAACTATATTATAGGTCTATACACCCCTCTCTGTATTAATATACCAGTCTATGTGGTCATCAGGCTATCTGATTTATGGTTTGTACACAGAAATATTGTTTGCAATGTGCTGAAAATGGCAAACATTCATTAGACTCACATTGATATGGATGCATCAAGTCTCACTCTTTGATTGCTTCAGTTCATTAAGGTTTGTGGACATTTATTGATGCACAATATACGCAGTTCTTAAGGTCCCGCATTTTTAATTTGGGTTGAAGTCTGGACTTTGACTGGGTCTTTACATCACATTAATTAGTTTCTTTTTCAGACGTCTTTTGCAGATTTGCTGGTGTGATTGGGGTGAAAAGTATTATGAAAGGGTTTATTTATATTGTGATAAAGTACAATTTAGCACGCTAACTGAGTCCTGTAGAGACAATGAGAGATGTAGCTCCATGGCTTTTTCTAATTTCTCTGTTGTGTTGCACGATCTGACCTTAGGATGAATTTTCCCGGGATGTCCACTCCTGGGAAGATTGTCTTGAATTTTTCCACATGTGAATATTCTTTCTCAATGTAGAATTATTGATCTCAAATTGTTTGGAAATGGCTTTTAAACCTACCTAGATGGGCAGAAACAATGGCTTCATTGCAGCTGTCATTAGGCATTGTGTTAGCACACACCTGAATGCTGCAGATCGGCAAACTGACCAAACTTCTACTTGTAACTTTTATTTGTAGACGTGATACTGGTTGATGATCAGTTTATCAAGTGCATTTAATTAGCAGTACTTGGCTGCTACTTGCCCTCTGAATTCCTATAGAAGTCATAAGGGTGTACCTAATTTTTCACACATAGCTTCTGCCTTTGACTAAGTGTCTGGTAAATAATTACACTGTGTCATGTGTTTTTGTTTGTCTGAAGTTGTATTTACCTTTCTTTAGGATCTGCTAAGGACCAGATACGTTTTCATTATGTCCCAGCACCCAAATCCTTAGAACTGAATGAGGGTGTACTTTTTCGAATAACTCTATACCAGGAAATACATACCATTGTAAATGTTAAAGGCTGTAAAAACTGGCTTTGAGGAATTGAAAGCTGTGTAATATATCAAAAGGAAGGAAATAAGAATTGATAAATGGTTTCTTTCCCCCTTCTGTATGAAGTAAAGAAGTGATATTAAATGAAACAGCTCTAATTATAAATACGGTGAGAAAAGTTGTGGAGAATAGATAGTTATGTCTGTAACTTGTACTTAAAGCCAAACTCTAGAAGTCATACAAATTATTGTTGCAGTTCTCCCATCTCCACAATGCAATGGGACATAGGGTATAGAAATACAGGTAGTCCCTGGGTTACATCTAGGACTGTAGGTTTGTTCTTAAGTTGAATTTGTATGTCAGAAGTCAGAACAGGTAAATTATTTTAATGAATGCAATTAGGACAGATGTTTGTCTCAACATAATATTATGCAGCATGGTGTCAGTTACTGTATTAAATCCTCACTGTGGATTAATCACAAACAAAGCAAAAAAGAAATCATTATGGAGCCTAGACATTCATTAACTTCTGGAGAAAGTTGTGCTTTGATATGCAAAAAGAAACAACTGTAGAGCTTGTCTTGGTCATTAAAGAGTTAAGCTGCGTACACACTTTCAATTTCTATCGTTGGAAAAGAACGACAAACGAACGACGAACGACCTATTGGCCAAAAATCGTTCGTAAAAAAAGTAACCAATGACGCCGTCGAACGAGGATGACCATCTATCGTGTGTACGGTCGTTCAGTGATCCTCCATGGTCCGGGCATGCGCGGTGAACGAACGTTCGCTCGCTTCCTGTGGTGCACGTCACTTCCTGTATCCTTCAAACGATCGCATCTATCGTGTGTACAATATCTTTGAACGATCGTGTCGTTATCTGTATGTACAGGATCAGTGCCATACGATCATTCGCAGATATCGTGCAGGATCATTCGTCATTCGTTTATCAACGATAAAAATTGGAAGTGTGTACGCAGCTTTACAAGAGGCTGCAGAAAGAGCTCACTCCACAACCTCAGCTGTGTTTAGCAAAAGATTTCTTCTGCAAGTCATGCAAACCTCCCTTCCCCCCCCCCCCACCAAGTGCTGTATAAAGACATTCTCTATATCACAATTGCGAATTATAAAAGATCGCTTTTCCCATTGAGTTGACCTATATTAAATGGTTTGTGGTATCATCATAGTTTACGCCTTGAAGAGGCAAAATGAAACTTTGATTTTACTGAGTACTTTTATTCTATCTGCATTTTAATATATTTATGGTTATATTTCTAAGCCCAATTACATGTAAATGAAACACACACATACAAAATATATATTATAATGAAATTAGTTGCATTAATTAGGTGTATTAACAATTTTTCAACTGTTGAGGATAAAAGGAAAATATATTCAGTATTTTCAGAATCAATGGTAATGATTCCATAAAAGTAAACCCAAAATAGTAATCATTTTTAAGTGATCGTATCCTTTAAAATTATGCCCTGCATTGATGTTTATTGTTTCCACAGGGAGATTCCGGTGGACCACTGGTTTGCAATGGCGAGCTTTATGGAGTGGTCTCTTGGGGTCAGGGATGTGCACAAAGTGGAAAACCTGGCGTCTACACCAAAGTCTGCATCTATTATGATTGGATTAAGCACGTTGTTGAGGATTACTGAAATACTCATTACACTACAAATATATTTTACTAAAGTATTGTATATTTCCCAGCATTACTGAGTGTCCTTACTGCTTTAAACTGCCTGTGGTTCTTAGGTCTTTCGTGTGCATAACCAGAAACCATAGGTCTTGAAGCCACAATGGGTTTTTTTACACCCAGAAGTTTGTTATATTTGTACCACAGATTTGAAACTGTTGTTTAGTAGTGATACAACATAAACACCTGCAGTGGAGTGTTTTGAGGAGGGGGGATTTCCGGGGGCTTGGACCTCCATCGCGTAAAAGGTTCCTTTACTGGCTTTACTTTTTTCTTTTGCCATGTCTGCTTGGTGCTCTTGTTAAATTCAGTAAAAAAAGCACTGTACACACAATGCTGTTAATTATGGGAAAAAAGGAGACGAACAGACAGGAGGCACTCTGCTGTGTCCTCTTCCATAGAAATTAACAGCAGTTGTCCCTGTCGTTTAGTGATGTGCCATGAAGGATCATTGATGAATGTTGGGGACCACTGTGCACATGCTAAATTTTTATTTGAGATGATCACAATCACTCTCAATCTCAGGCAACAATTATCTAGCATGTGTAAATAGCTTTCAGCTATGTATAGAATACTTATCACTGGGGGCATCTTTCATGATAGTTTCCGATGCCAGTAGAATAAACAAGCCCCATACACACAGTGCTGTTCGATGGGAAGTGGGAGTCACCTTTTCTATAGGAAATGACAACATTTATTACCAGTCAGTTGTTTAGTGATCCGCTGTGGGGGATCACTAAAAGATGTCAGGGGAACACGAGAGGATCATGATTGTCCATCTTGGGCAACAATAACCTAGCATGTGTACATAGCTTTAGCCTCTAGTAATACTTCATAGGATTACAACAGGATACAAATAATGAATGGGAGGGGTAGTGCTCAGGTGTGCTAAAGTGTTAAAGAAATGATCATTTACTAATAAAAATATGTTTTAAGTTGCATTTTTAGGTACAAAAACTTCATATAAATATATTTATTTAAATGAGATAAATCCACTTTATGTGCACCAAATGCCTTTGCATTCCTGGGTATTACTTTTTAAAATGTGTGCTGAAAGTAGAGCTGTCCCACTACACACTGCCTGCAGAACATGGGATCAGACAGCCTGCACTAGAGAGCAGCAATGATTGATCTCATGACTAGGGCACAGCAGAGGAAGCCATGAACTGCACCTTACCCAATCTAACCCAACTTTCCCCATTAAATAGACAACACCATTTGTTGGATTAAATCGGCCATAGCAGCTCAATTTATTAACCATTTGTATTTAATAACATACCTTTATATATATATATAAAACATCAACATATGTACAACCTCAAACAACCAACAATTTTCAATGACAGCCTTCTATTCCACCGGCCATTGCTTTCTTTCTAGGTCCATGAATCAATTCCTCCCATCCCAATCCTTTTAACAAATACCTCCGCTCACTAACTAGGCCCCCAGCCTCTATCACACCGCCTCGGGGACAATTAGCGGATAAACCCTTTTTTTGAACACCTAGCCCCCACAACAACCAAGTGTCATGCAGGACCACCACTAACGAAACAGAGCCCGTCCCCTGATAGACCCTACCCCCTTATTCCCTTTCTTCCCGAACCTTAACCCCTTCATGGACCAAATAAAAGCCGCCACCCCGCAGCAAACAGAAAACCTTATGTTTGCGCGCGCCTTCACACACCAAGAGCCTGGTGTACCCCTTTCTGCAGACTCAAAAGCCACAAATCCGTGCCCACAGCATTAAGATGGACACCATCACCCCTTAAAAACAGACTGGGCCTTGACTCCAACTCTCAGTGCCGCACCACCATCCCCCCAATCCGTACAATAAACCTTCCAACTTCTTTATTAACCTTAACTCTTGCCCTGTTCAACTTTGCCACTGACCGGGCTTGCCGCCAAGACTGCCTCGCCACGAAATCCGACCAAAGCAGTATCATGAGGGAAAGGCCTCCCTCAACCGCAGGCAATCAAACTTAATATCACAAATCAACTCTTTCATGGACCGAATTCCCAGGTCATTTCCCCCAGCATGAATCAGTAGCACATCTGGTGGCCTATCTAAAGAAACAAACCTATTAACCACCCTCCTCCATTGCATGCCCGGAATACCTGTCCAACAGATTCTTGCTACCTCTCGGCTCAAACCCAGCTGCCGTCCATTCTGCCGCACGTCCGCCCTCCTGGCACCCCAGTAGACAAAAGAATGTCCCAGAATCCAGATCAGGCATGGCGACTCTCCTGTAACATAAAGAAATAGAACCGTCCAGCCTAACAATACAATGAAAAACAACCCACCCCTTCCCGTAACATATCACCCCACAAATCCCACTACAGCAACCCTGGCCGGATATACAGCCTAAAAGGTTGGGATTCCCACCGTCCAATACGTTGGATCACATCCGGGCCAAACCCCCACCGAGCTGCCTCCGTGGCCGCCCCGATTCGGAAAGAATGCGATGAATACTCACCCGCACTCCGTCCTGTAGCCACCACACATTTTTGAAAACAGCACTGGAAACGCGTCAAAAAAGACCCATCCGCATGCACAAAAAAGTGGACCCTCGCCCCTTGGACGGACCCGCAAATACTCCCCCACCAAATGAACCGAGCATAACTCGGCCCCTTCTAGGGCCCCCAATTCCAATTGCACGCTCCTACCTACTTGATCCGTCTTCGACCGACGGATCCAAACCAGCACTATTCCTGCCCCCATTTGGACATCAGAATACGATACCCACTCGTGCCCTGCTGGGACACACAACCTCTCCCACACGCAATGCTGCAAAGAAAGTAACCACAAAAATTGTCCTGAACAGAAGCACCTCGAAGGCACTATTGCAGACCTCCCTCAAAATCCCGTACAACTCACCCAACATTTCAAAGGACACCGGCCTCCTTAATTCATTGTGGCTGCGCCCTTTTCTGTAACCCCGCATGGCCTGCCTAACTAGGAAACCTTTTGTACCATCCTCCCAGCCCATGAGTTTAAACAAGAAGGCCAGTGCAGCCAACTTTCTCCCCATAGAGTTACACGAGACCCGTCTTTGAAAATTACTAATCAAGAATACCAAAACCGCTGTCACACCCCCTTTTGGATCCAACCCAGCCCCTTCATTTTGCAAAAAACAAAACCACTCACACCACGTGGCCACATAAGCCCTCCAAGTCCCTTCACAAACCGACTGTTGAATCAGACCTGCAATGACCCCCAAGGCCACCATCCACATTCTGTCCGGACAAGGGGTCCCCACCTCTTCGGCTTCCGGTGCCGCCTCACAAAATCGAGACCACTGAAATCGAGAAAGTGAGTCAGCAATTACATTTTCACACCCCGGAACATGTACCGCCCGCATATAAATATTCCTCTTGGTGTTCCTCTAACAACACCAAGTACTGTAGCAAGCAAATCACTGGCGGGGATGATGCCGTATTATTATTGATAACCTCCACCACCCCCATGTTATCACAATGAAAACGTACCTTACGGCTTTCCAGCAAACTCCCCCACAAGTCCAACGCCACCACAATGGGGAACAGGTCCAGCAATACTAAATTCTTGCACCATCCACGCTCCCACCATTCCTTGGGCCATTCTTCTGCGCTCCACCTGCCCGCAAAATAGGCCCCGTAACCATGTGCCCCCACCGCATCCGTCGCAAGATCCAAAAACCCATTATCCACCATCGGCTCCATCCAGAGCAACCGTCCATTATAGAAGGCCAAAAAACGTTGCCATACTCTCAGATCCCCCTTCAGTACCCGTGTCAGCCGCACAAAATGCTCCGGCCTTTTAACACCCGCCGTGGCCGCTGACAACCTGCCGCAGAAAATCCTGCCCATTGGCATTATTTGGCAAGTAAAATTTAACTTACCCAATAATGACTGTATATCCCGCAATTGCATCTTCTTCACACCACAAGCTCTCGACACCACCCCTTTCAACTCCTCTAAGTTGTCCACCGGAAGTCTACATTCCATTCTCTCCGAGTCAATTACAATACCCAATAAACAAATCAAAGAAACTGGGCCCACCGTTTTTTCCTTAGCCAGGGGAACCCCAAACAAGTTCGGGCAAACCAGTGACCCCTTGGAGCCAACACACAGAAAATCATCTAAATAATGAGCAATGGACTTGATACCCGACACATCCCGCACTACCCATTCAATGAAGGTGCTGAAAATCTCAAACAGTGAACAAGACAACGAGCAGCCCATCGGTAAGCATTTATCTACAAAAAACGCCCCCTGCCACTCACAACCCAGCAACTGAAAACTATCCGGGTGAAGCGCCAACAAAAGAAATGCCGACTCGATATCCGCTTTCGCCATCAAACAACCCTTTCCCGCCTTCCTAACAAGGGAAAACGCCACATCAAAAGAAGTATAAGTCACCCTACACATTTCGGGATCAATCCCATCATTAACTGACTCCCCTTTTGGGTAAGACAAATGATGGATCATGCGAAACTGGTGAGGCTTACGCTTCGGTATCACCCCCAATGGAGAAACAACCAAATTCTCTAAAGGGGGCTCTGGAAAAGGCCCCGCCATTCTACCCAATGCTACCTCCTTTGCCAACTTTGCTGTAACCATGCTGGGATTCGCCAAGCCTGACCTCAAATTCCTAGACCTCTTGGAATAGTTCCCAACCCACAAGGAATCCTAAAACCCCCCGCAAACCCTTCCTCCAACAATCTCGCGGCTTCCCTGTCCGGATACCTACCTAAAGAATGCAGCATGTTTTCCAACTTCACCGGTGTCATCCCTCTTTCCCGCAGACTCGGCGGGACGATTCTTCTCTTTAGACATACAGCTGGCCCCTGAATGGGACCCCCCGCAAAAGGAGCACTCATGGTTGAAACGGCAGCTGGCCCCAAAGCGGAATGTACCCTCGTTGAACAACCAACAGAGCCCTCGACGCTTACCTGCCAAGGGTCCCACGGCTCCTGACCCCCCGGCAACTCCTGGAAACGACTGTGTCCTAAATCGGGCCGCATCCACAAGCTGATGTCTCGATCCCAGCGCATGTCCGGCCACATGGCTTTTCGCTGACGGAATTGTTCATCATATCTAAGCTAGGTGACCCCGCCATATACCCGATGAGCCTCACTAATAGCGTCCAAATACCAGAACAGCGCTGAGCAATGCCCAGGTGCTCACCCACTATTCTTGCCAAAATTGCAAAAGCTTGCAACCAGTTTTGGAAAGTACGTGGAATTTGACACCACAAACCTTTTTCTTCTCCTGGCCTCCTGCCTTCCCCAGGTTTTAAATCACGCCCGCCAAAGCGCCGAACCGGCAGTAATGGAAATATTTCCACGTACTCCTCTTTCCAAATCTTATCCCTCACCTCCTGAGCAAGGTGTGCTCCTAAAGGGCCCTCAAAACAAACGTATACCTCCCCTTTCGCCCCATCCGTAACTCCCACCCACTGAGGACTCCCCTTCCCCCCAGTACGTGGGGACTTCTGACTCCGGCACAAGCGCCGGAGGTTTTTGACCGTGCCCCGAACCAACTGTGCTCTCACCCCCCCACCAAACTGACAAATCAGTTCCCGCAAACCTTGTAATAAATCCCCCGCCACCAATGCCAAGGACGGAGCCCGATGCTCCCGAACGGATGCCTCCTCCACGCCTCTCAGGACCTGATTCCGGCCTCCTTCTTGGATCCAGAGCCCTGACCGCTGCGACCGTCCGGACCGGCTCAGCACTCCCGGACCTCCCGCCCTCCTCCTCGATGGGCAGCGGCGCCGCTGGTAAGTCCATCCGCGCAGCCTGCCGCAAGGCCTCGAATCCCACGCCGCACAGACCAACCCCGGGTGGCTGGGGTCACAATTGGGTCTGCGGAAAGGTCCCGCCGCCGTGGAGGATTCCTCCCATGCCCCCCGCCAGCTCTGCTTGCTGATCTTCGGGCAGGGGGTGACGGAGGTTCCCTTGCGGGGCTTCTGGAGTGGCGCTGGACCCTTGGGGGGGAACTTGGACTTGAACTTGGGGGAACCGCCAAGCGCGTCCTAGGGAGGGCTGCCCAGCACCAGCAGTCTCCCCGGCCCCCGCCACCACTGAGGATACTTGAGCTTCCAGCCACGCCATTAACTCCTGCCACAGCGCGCAAGCGATTCATCAATTCTTCTAAGTCTGCCATATTTTTAGTTGTTTGCAGTTGCTTGTCCCAAAATAATTGTCTGTCCCCTCCCCTTGTGCTTCTTTTAAATCTTGCCCGACACTCCACCCTGCACCAATAGCCCCCCAATCATAAGTTGTTCTTACCCGCCCTCTTTTTTTTTTATTATTATTATTTTTTTAAATTTCCCGCACTTTCCTTTTCCCGCTTTCCCGCTCTCTCACTCTAGCTTTTTTTTTTTTTTTTTTAAACCCCTTGCTTTCCTGCCCTCCCTTCTTACCCTGTCATGCGGCCCTTTGCTTAATTAGCTCCAGGCCAACTATTACACTGCTATGCAGGAGTTGTTTATTGCTGAGTTACTACACAGATTTAAAAGAATTGCATACATTTAAAGCAGCATATATGTCTTGGGTATTTAGGCAATATTTGTTTTTTTGCCTAAATTTCAGCTGATATGAAAGATGCAGACACACAATCATACACAAACAGAAACATACCAGAACTAGGTCTGCAGAAACACAATCAGTACTGTAATGACCCAGAAACATGTCTGCAACAAACTCTGCAAACAGAGCTGGGAAACCGTGGGTTAGTAAGGTGTAACGGGTATGTGCTAGCACAGATCCTGCACACATCTGTAGAAGGGCTAGCTCTTGAAAAAATGTGTCAAGCAGATTTTCTTCCACTTTCAGGTTAGCCCTGTCACAAATGAATTTTTAATACAACTATAAACTTTAATTAAACCTTTTAAAAAATAGAAAATAAATATTTCGGCCTTAACTGTCCTAGGCTTAGAAAGCTTAGAAATCAGTGCCTCAGTCAGACCACAAATCATAACCCCGACCCCAGTGGCTACAGAAGTACATTTTTAGAAGCAAGTCAGCTAGTGCCCCCCTCTTAACCCTTCCTTACAAATACATGCAATATGTGTGAATGCATTAGATTTAAAGCCCACACACTTTCAGTAAATTATTTCTGTAAATTAGATCAAACCTAATGTACTATACATACACTATGGAATAATTGTTATTTTTTTGTTTCTTAAACATCTATTCTGTCTAAAGCCGCAGCCATTACAAATCCTTGAACTTCATAAAGTGTGCTTCAAAATGAAAAGATAAATGCATTTTCAAATTTTTTTCCTTGTAGTCTTTATAAGGTCTTCTTGTAAATTCTGCTAATATTAACCCATTACATATGGCCTATTAAGACGATTTAGTATCCAAGGATTTGTTAACTTGTATTAATGAAGTGGCAAGATTTGTACTAAAATGTGGCAGCAAAAGAATGAAAGTCTAAATCCTATTGGTTATGCTGGGGAAATACCAGGATGTGTTGTGAAAGACACTTTGATATTAGTTGCTGTCTTTGTTGTGTACAGACACGTCAACATTCGTTTTTCCCACACTACAGTGAGTATCCTTGCAGCAATAGGACTTCTTGTATAGGTGCAATGAGTCATTCTTCAACCATAAGGACTCAAAGCAATTTCCTTCTTCACTTTCAGGTTTACACTATTGAACTTTTAACCTTTTGTAATTCGCTGCTAGTTCTCATGCCCTTAAGAGATAATATTTGATTTAACCAGGTTTAGCATCTGATCAGCAAAGTCAGCAGACAACAGGAAAAAAAGATGTTAAAAAATTGCCAGCTCATAGTTGATAAGGAAAGCAGCAATGATGGCTGGGCCTTTTGTTTTTGCATCACCACCACCCCTTGTCATGTACAAATATATGCAGCATTGCAGGTGTTTAGCAAATTAGAAAATGATAAAAAATCTTCCAACAAGCCTAAAATAACAAAAACGCCAGATAAAAATAGCTTCTAAAAAATAAAACAACACAAAAACCCTTGCTGCAATATTCACCTTCCATACAGAGATTTCCCCCACAGTAGGCCTGATGTATTAAAGCTAGACTATCATGGAAGAACTTGGGTGATCCAGCAAACCTTAAATGGATTTCCTAAAGATCATTTGCTATTAGTTTGCAAATGTTTTCAATCCTGGACCAAGTCCTGTTCAGGTTTGCTGGATCACCCAGGATCTCCCATGATGTTCTTAGTCTAATGACCAAAATCATTTAAACTGACTTCCGATGCAGCCAGGGGATCCTGGACCTGCCCCACCTTTTTACTGGACAGTGAAAGGAATTAACGTGTGATAAGTTCACAGTTTCCAGCCACTAGTACAGACAAAATGTAAAGCCCAAGCCTTGGTCTCACAGACATACAAAACACTTAAACAGAAAGACTAACATAAAACCTACCATAGAAAGAATGTCAGTAAAATCATTAAAAAATACACAGCAGCAGGCAACTGTAGAGAAAACACTATATTTGGTACTGTGTAATACACAACATAGTCTATATTATAAGAGATGTTTTAGACAAATTTGTGACTTGGGCGAATATGAATATGGCATGACAGTAATTCCCCTGAATGACTGACTTCTTCCCCTCTAAACTCTACCATGCTGCACAGGAACTGCAAAATCTCAAATTCGAATAGCTACTCTGCTTGGAGTGCTTGACTGTTTAATGAAAACATAAACCTTTTTATATGTCTATACTTACCTCATCTCATGACTATACTTATGTGAATATTAAAAGATCTCTTTTCACACTGAGACTGATTTACGTTATTTTTTTTTGTGGTGATGTCAATTAACTGTTCGTACCCTGAAAAGTCAAAACGAAACCCCTAATTTAATTTCACAGTGTCATTTCCATCCACATTGATGATTATATGTTCAACCTTTAACGCCTAATGATTCTGTGTATTTGTACTTTTATATAGCTGCCAGAAAGGAACATAAGGTATATCTGTACTCATGATGCAGCACATGGGTATGGAAATTAAGAGTCGCTATATAAAAAACTCAATCACACTGTCACTGTCACAACAGAAGAGACCAAACCTCTGTATTAGCTTTTAACTTAAAGTATTATTAGGCTCTCCATGCTGCGGCCTACTTCTGCACTTCTGGCTATTTCTCGGGAAATATTCCTCGAACTTCCAATGGGTCCGCGAAATGTCAACGAACTGATTTCGCAAAATCAAATAGTATTTTTTTGAGTAATGGACAGCGCACAGAAGGCAGCATAAACATTAGGACATTGAGAAAGGGTGGCGTGTAAACTAAACCCATTAGCAGCAGTCTCTGCCGTCAAAACAGCAGGAGGACGCATTGCTAGCTGGCATCATGACCTGGATGACATGTGTTAGGAATGTCAACCATAATTTTGTGGAGAAGTAGCGCGGTGACATTAGGCAAAAGGATGGAGGACCAGAGACAAAGCGTGGGTCAGCGAGACCAGTAGCAGTGTGTGGCCTCTGGTCAGCTATCGCCAGGGAGACCGCAATGGTAAGTGTCATGTAAAGCTGGGTGTAGTGCATTGTCAATGCCACCCAGAAGTGTGTATTATAATTTTAATGAATGGAGTACTGACAGGCTGCAGCAACAGCAGGAGAAGGCGGTGGGCCCTGAGTTGTAGTGTGGACCGCTTTAGTAACTGGCATCTAGAGCTGGGTGTAGTCCATCCTCAGAAATGTAACTGTACCAAACAGGCTTCTTTGGTAAATAGCAAGAGGTATCAAACATTGAAATATATGTATTTTTTTAGAGTAGGACAGAATTTTTTTCTTTAGCAAACTTGCTTTTTTGGTAAATAGCAAGGGGTATCAGACTGAAATATCTGTATTTTTTTTGGGTAGGACACAAATGTTTCTTTAGCAAACTGTTTTTTGTTTTTGGTAAATAGCAAGAGGTATCAAAGACTGAAATATCTGTATTTTTTACAAGTAAGTAAGAAAGACATTTTTCTGCAACAAACTGACTTTTTTTGGCAAATAGCAATAGGTATCGGACTGAAATATCTGTAATTTTTAAAGACTAGGACAGACATTTGTTCTTCAGCCAAATGGCGTTTTTTGGTAAATAGCAAGAGGTATAAGACTGAGATATCTGTATTTCTTTTTAAAGTAGGACATCATTTTTTTCCTAAGCAAAATGCCTTTTTTTGGTAAATAGCAAGAGGTATCAAAGACTGAAATATCTGTATTTTTTTAGAGTAGGACAGAAATTTTTCTGCAGCAAACGGTCTTCTTTGCTAAATAGGACCAGGTAGCATCAAAAACTGCAATATCTGTAGATATACAGAAGGCTCCAAACCTGTCCCTGTCACAATCCACGTCTTCCCCTGCCGCAAGATCGAACTTACAAATCTCGCTCGCTCATCCCTACTTTTGGCGTTTGATATTTGTCACTTTTCTGAAATTTCTCAATAATTTTTTTTCTATCCACCACTGTTGTTTTTAGATTGGCTACATTGCTTTACAAATGCCCAGGATGTGTCTGATGTGCTGATGATTTATGAACTGACATGACAGGCAGCTCCAAAGCCCAGAAAGGTAAGCTGCTCCCCAGCTGCTCCTCTACAGATAGTTCACCAGTGACTGAAATCAGCAGTAAAAAAGTGTTATTCTGAGCATGCGTTTTGTTTTCATAGTTCTAAGAATGATGTAGCATGTCATTTAACCATAGGCCAATATTTTACCTCTGTGAGAAGTCTACAGTTTCCGTTTCTAAACTAAAAATTTGGGGGAAGTGGCACTTGTAGATAAGGTGGAAGTTGGAGGTGGATGTTATAAGTGATTACTGATAAAATACCATTATGATGTAAGATTGTATGAATATTTTTATATGAAAAAAAAGAGAAGGGCAGCATACTACTATACAACAATATCCAATGTGTGAGTATTTTCTCAAAATTAAACCTCGGTTTACCATTTTTTTAGGCTACATGGTAAAAAATCATTGTGAAACTCTAATTATAATATCATCTATTTACCATATATAACATTATTGAGCATTATTTACATGAGCACTATGAAGCATATGTCTTGCAAAATATTGTACTTTTCCCTGCATCACTAAGTGTCTGAAGTGCTTTAAACTGCCTGTGGGTTTTAGGATTCTTTTATGGTAACCAAATATATTAAATCACGAAGCCACAAAGGTTTACTTATATAGGAAGATTGTTAAAGTTTACCACTAATACTGTTTAGTAGTGATGCAACAGAAAACTAACAACCTGTATAGACACCTGTTGTTCAAAGAGTTTTAAGGAAGAAGTTGAATGGATGTTCTGATCTCTAGATAAAAATCTTTTGTTATTGCTATCCAGATGTCTTGTTTCAGGTCCTGGTAGTTTGTTCTTGGTTTAGTCCCTATGCAGAGTGTGTATAAAGTTTTGTGTGAATTTCCGGAGACAACCAGTCCTCCACTGGGTAGCTTATATCACACCAAAGTCTTTCATGCTGTTCATAGGGAGGACTAAAATATCATGTCAAAATATCATAAAGTCAATCAGCTATAAAAGGCACCAAGCTGGAATTCTTCTAAAAATGTATATATCTGGTTGGGTCTTACTTCAGCACATTTGAGTAATAGACCTAATACATACATGCTGTATGAATATGAGTGCCAGAAATGTTCCTTGTCTTTATTTTTGGCCAAAGTGAGAAAGCATTAAAGCCATCAGCCAAAGCATCAACTTGACACCCGGGAAACAAGTGTTTTCAAAAATAAGGTCAGCAATGGAATCCTCCATTTTTCTATGACTTCTCTCCTTTATGGGTGCAGTTAAAATATATATGTGAGTTAGGTATGTGAACTATCTTACCTGCTAGGTGTGAAATTCTGTTCACTTATTTATATTTCACTTATCCCCCCAAAAAAACACAAATAGGTTCTGACCTTGTTTTTCCCCACTGCAGTTAAGATATTTTTTTTTACTTGCATATATTCACCCAAATGAGGGACAGTTAAGGAAGAAAGAGGAAAAGGGACTGGACTTGTATGTGATAGAGAGACAGTCCCTCCAAACTAGGGACAGTTGAGTGGTATGTGCTTATATTACAGGCTAATGTAAAGAGACAAAGAGATGTAACAGATTTTTTTAAAAATCTAAAATCTTTTTCTGACCCTAACATGCACTATGCCACCACTGGTAACTCACAATGTTGTTTGGACTCTGGCTTCTTAGGAGCTCTGCTTCCATCTAATGCCTAGAATCCACTGGCTTTCTTTTCAGCCTCTGATCACCACCTGTCTCCAACACAGGGGCTGATCCCTTCCCTCAGCCTCTTGCTGATCAGTTCCTCCTTTGGAACACTCTCACAGGGCAGCCCACTCTGGCTCTCTCTCAGCCTGGCATTCCTCTCTGGCTCTCTCCAGCCTGGCATCCCTCTCTGACTCTCGCCAGCCTGGCATCCACTCTGGCTCTCGCCAGCCTGGCATCCACTCTGGCTCTCTCTCAGCCTGGCATCCACTGTGGCTCTCTCTCAGCCTGGCATCCACTCTGGCTCTCTCTCAGCCTGGCATTGGCATCCACTCTGGCTCTCTCTCAGCCTGGCATCCACTGTGGCTCTCTCTCAGCCTGGCATCCACTCTGGCTCTCTCTCAGCCTGGCATCCACTCTGGCTCTCTCTCAGCCTGAAAGCCACTCTGGCTCTCTCTCAGCCTGGAATCCACTCTGGCTCTCTCTCAGCCTGGAATCTACTCTGGCTCTGTCCAGCATCTGACTGCTCACTCTCAGCCTGGATCCCTCTGGCTGAGTGCAGATGCATATTAATCCAATCAGGATTGGGTGGAGCCAAGGGGCCCACCCCTTTCACTATCTTGGCCGGCTCCAGGGCCGTAAAGTTTCATGTTTCCTTCTGAATACCTACACAGACCTATCTTCTCATTTTTCCCTGGAGCCTTTATTACATTTTCTTTACACTTTTCTAACATTATAAGTGACACTCTGTCACAATATATATATGTGTGTGTGTGTGTGATGTATTGATGGTTATCAAGCTGTAATAATGTGTACTGCTTCAGCTTTAAAGCAGACGCTTCCTTTTCCTCAACCAAAGCTAATCTACACTAGCCCCAGCTTCATTATCTTCCCTCTTGAATGATTATTGATTTTCAGGAAACCCTTCCTGTGAGTTCAAGCAGCCATGGACCAAGTGTCTAGTCCTCAGCCTGGATAGCAAATGGAAAAAAAAATTAAATGAAACCTTTGCTTAGTAGGTTTCCACTGCTAAACCTTACTGTTTTAAAATGCAAATGCTTCCTTCTCTAAAGCTGTGTACACACATTAGATAGTAGTCAAATGGTCATACTTGATCAGGAATGACCACTGTGCATTTCTATGGAGAAGAGCACAGTGGGGTGCTGCTCACTTATTATTCCCCCATTGAACAGAATAGCGCTGTACAGCATTAATCATTCATCTGTCACTGGAATGGATCATTAAAGATAACCTCCTCTGACAACCATCGGTGATCTGTATAAGGCTTAACATAGAACAAGTTGTTCTGTAAACTCTGCCTTCACTAGCTTGTGAGCTTTTACAGATCAGTGGTTTAAAAGCTTGCACCATTGATAGTATAAAGTGGAACTAAACCCGTGCTATTCACTGATTCCCATTCCATTGAACGCCTCCATCTTCCTTCTTTCTCCTGATGATCTACAGCTACTTGTTTGCTCAGGCTGGGATGGTGTAAGTTCATTTCTTTCCAACACATGCAAGTAAAGTTGGAATTGCCGGAATTCTATGGCCCAATTCCGGAATTCTATGGCCACCACTGTGCATGCTCAGATTTTTGACAGTTCAAAAGATTAGGTAAGATTAAGTAAACTGGATTTCTGTAGAAGGAACATCCCCTGTACCTTTCTGCCTGATCCTGTATTTTTCAAAGTGGGACTTTTAAAGCCTGTTGGAAAAAAATATCCAGGGTGCCATTGGTGATCTAATAAAAATGTTTGTTGCATGGTTGTGATGTACACTATAGGTCTAAATCAGCTTTGCTGATTGAGTTTGCTTTACCAACTAGCCAAAAGTGATTATGCCTCAATGACTTTCACCCTACCTTAGACTCCTTTGGAAGGTCAGTAAGTCTATTCCTTTCCCTAAAAAGGTAGTCAGAGGCTTGTGTCAGCCGGAAAAAAACATAAAGACCCTTGTGGAAAAATGGTGTTTGGTTAACTATTGGATGTTTATTAGTTGTTTTATACACAATGCTCCACAACATTTAATGCTATTTTTACGTAGATAATACAACAGGCATGTCAAAGTAGTACATTTTTTTTTATTAAGGTTCAGCAGCCTGAGGTGATGTTGCATGATAAAAAAATGAAGAAGAAATGTCTTTAAATTACAATTTAAAAGGTATATATTTTACTTTTTTCATCCTTTGTAAACCAGTGCTCACAATCCTCTTAGCCTTTTCTTGTCCATATGCACTTTTTTCAGTGTCAGCTGCCCGTCGTTGTTCAGGGCTTTCCTTATAGTGGCGACAGTGCATCATATCTACACAATTTGTCTTGGTGTGGTCATATCAGAGCTATGTTTGACATGAACATAAGTGGTGATAGTCCTCAACTCAACACTAAACACCTGATCAAAAGACTCTTAAGTCAGAATTAACATGTATTCTATTAATTAAACCTGGATATATACAAAGACTAAAAACAACTTTAGGAAAAATTTCAGTAGGTTAATGCTTGTTATCATGAACTATTCTTAATATTAGTTATTTGAAACTTGCACTTAATTAGTAGTCTTGGTCCCAAGAAAGCAGTAATTATATATACTGCTTAAGCTCTGTATACTTTTATTATCAGGATGGTACTTCCTGCTTAAGCTCTGTATACTTTTATTATCAGGATGGTACTTCTATAATATTTGTTGTTGGCAAATATACAGATCTAGATATCTCAGACACACATGTATGTATACTAAAAAGGTTGGTCATACTGCAGTGGTGGTCTTCACAACCAGCTTGCTTTTAAAATACACTGTTGCCAACATAATGAAAGGATACATTTTTGGGGCCATATTTCCATTTCCACAGGCTTTTAAGACTTTCTTACAATTGTTAATTTATTAAACAGAGTACACCTATCACCACAATGTTTACTTTTAATAAAGGGGTAGATAACCCTTTTATATTAAGCACAATTGTGTTTTTCTTTGAGGGCTCTGGGGAGGTGTCATTATTTTTTAATTTTATAAAAGCAATGACCAATATCAAAGACTTATCTTTCTCCTTGCATCTTTTAATCTTTTTAAATTTCTGGTGCAAGTTGCTCATCTGAATGGTGGAACATTGGTCATGTTGTTTCTGACCAAATAATTGATTTTCTGGATTATAAGGTTTATCAGTGATTCTGTCCAAAAACTGATCTTTTTGGCACAGAGCATAAGACCAGTGCTCCACAATTAAACCACACAGACCACAATGTGGTGGCGAGATAGTTTGTTTAATACTATAATAAATGTATTTTCTTGGAGTGTGTATGAAAACTTTAGGGAATGAGAATTACCCTGTATGTGGTTTATAAATAGGAATAAGCCAAAAGGGAAACTCAAATTGCAAAATAAAATAACCCAGATCAGCCAATACTATGCTTTCGCATTTTCTCTCTGCCCTATTATATTGCCATTTGTAAAATCAATTCTAAGCAGTATTTAAAAGCTAACTTAATAAACATGTTTTGGTAATATTTACAGTGTTGTATGATGATATAAACTAAGTCATCAGACATGATTAATGGAAGAAGATGACTGAGAGGTGACTGAGAAGAGACTGTGGAGGAAAATGGTCACATAATCTTAGAATAGGAGCAGTTAGATTCTGTGAAGATAGTCCCTTCTCTGGAAGTAACTGTGGCAGAGTAAAATGCCTGGTTGCTCAATCTTTTGACAATTTTGAAGATTTCTCTTCTAAACTTAATTCCAACAAATGCGTACACGATTGGGTTGATGCACACATGTGAAAGACCCAATGCCTCAGTGACAATTATACCAACGTCCAAGTTCTTCTCAAAATTGCAATCACGACTGATCATTTCTAAACGTTGCAGGCTGTCAATCAGTTGTACAACTTTGTAGGGTGCCCAGCAGAAGACAAACACAAGTAGAAGGACAATGATAACCAACTGCGACCGTCTGGAGTGGTTGTGCCTAGACCTTTGAAGCGTGCAAAATATCCGAGAATAGGAGAACACCATGAACACCAAAGGAATGATGAATCCAATTGTAATTTCTACAAGTTGAAGAGCAACTCTCCAAAAGGTAGACTGACCCAAGGGAAAGTTATATGTGCAAATTGAGCCTGTAGATTCTCTGAAATAAAATTCTTGCCAGGACAGAGTGCAGGAGAGTACCCATATGAAAAGACAAATAAAAAATGTGTGAAGAGGTCGCTGCTTTTTATGAAGTTCTATGGCATGGACAATTGAAAAATAGCGATTTATGCTTATGCACACCAAGAAGAAAATGGTGCTGTATACATTTATGGTGAAAAGAGCTCCTAGAATCTTGCAAGGAATGTCACCAATGATCCAATGTGAACTGTACTGGAAGGCCCAAAAAGGCAGAGTGAATCCAAGAAGAAGATCCGACAAAGCAAGCTGGAACAAATAGTGGTCTGCTAGAAGCCAAGGGTCACGTTTTGCAGCTAGAACATACAACACCAGCCCATTGCCTATTATATCCAGCAAAAAAACCACCATGTATACGATTGGGATGAAATAGCCTGTAAAGTCAGTGACTGACTCATTCGTCACACAAGCAGTGGCATCCTCCATTGGTGACTCTGTGAGTCCCTGTAAACAGTAATTGGGAAAATAATTATTGTGACTGCTCAGAGCTTTCAAAAACCTAAACTGGTAAAGGTATTCATAGATCATTTGCACTAAAAAGGTTAATAGACCACATCTTTAGCATGTCTCTCTGTATCTGTATTAGAGGGGCAATCTTGCAGGGAAAAAGTTTAAAAAAAACCTCTATACATGTAAAGTTAAAACAGATGAAAAATCTCCACCTGGTAAAAAAAATACTCACCTAAATTCGTTGTCTAGGTCCTAAGGCCATTTTAGTGTGCAGAGGAGCAGTTATCCATCACTGCATATGCACCTGTGCTGATCGGGGGAGGAAGTAAGAAGGGGAATTCGTTTAATGGGGACAAATGTTCTAGTGACAGCTGTCTAAGATGGGGAGTCCCCTTACTGTAGAGAGATCTAAAACATGCAGTAATAGCAAATCTTCCCAGTGGACACAATATAAGTGGCTTTAACTCTTTCCAAATCTAAATTAGAAGAAAACAAATTGGATCTATATACACTGTACGTTTATTCATCCTTTAAGCTGTTTATGAATTATAGAGGTGTAAAAAAACAGTTATAAAAAATATATGACAAATAGGTATTGAACTATGCATTTAGCTGTTTGCTGGAGTGGAAAAAAAACATGTATGTAGTATGTGTGTCTATATAGTAAATCTTTCTTTGTAAAAAAAAAAAAGTAATGTTTATTACTCTGTGTTAACCACAAATGGGTTTATAAACACATGGATTTTCAATATGAGTCAGCCACTGATACATCTAGAATAAAAAAAAGGTACGCAGCTGTGGTTCTGGGCAGATCTTAAAAAATACCTAGTAAACAGATTTTAGATGGTTTGGTGTTCTAAGACTTGTGTTTTTATATCTACTATCTCATTATTGTTTTTAAGAATCAAAAATAGTAAAAAAATGTATTTGATTGAATAGCCGAAGTCAGCAGACCATCACCTCATTTACGAAGCTATGTGAATTATACTTTGCTAAGTGAACAGCCTAATGTATGTACGTGAACCCCAATATGGTTATTCTTTATAGGTAAAGTAAATGTAAACCCATGCAATGAACATCTCCTAATTGCATCCTTCTGGTCAAATAAATACCGTATTTTTCGGACCATAAGACGCACTTTTTTTCCTCCTAAAGTGGGGGGAAAATCAGGGTGCGTCTTATGGTCCGAATGCAGAGGTACAGGGGCATATTTTTTTACTTACCTGTGTCCCCGCTGGTCCCCGGCTGCGCCGATCTCTGCCTCTGTCTGTGTTCCAGCGTGCGGCACTTGTGCCCGCCCACGAATCTTGTTTTCCCTTGTGCGGAAAACCTGGTGCGTCTTATAGTCCGGAGCGTCTTATGGTCCGAAAAATACGGTAGGTTTTATTAGATTTCAATAAGTGCATGAATAAAAAACAGTTGATACCAACAGAACATAAGAGTTATTGAAACTTTCCACTCATTCTCCAGTGCTATCTCAAGTAGCATTATTAATACTCTTCAGTTCACTGTGAGTTACAGAACATTTCTTTCTATGCTATAAAAATGAAAAGAAAGTGTTTTGTAGTCATAATTCACTTTCTGTTTTGGGGTTACCATGCTGCTCCACCATAGATACAGTAGAGCAAGGAAGTGTTGTCATTCTGTTACAAGAAATACATTATCGTCAGGATCACCTGAAGCCTAAAAAAAAAAGGAACAAATACAGCCACTACATCTTAAGACTGCTGAACTACAATGTAAAATATTGCATTAAATTAACAGGTCCAGGAAGCCATATATCCTAATCATACCTAAAAAAGATGCCTGTTTCCTGATTTGATGACAAAACCTTGCGCAATGGGTAGTAGAATCAAAGTGTAGTCAGGTGCTCATATTCCATTTCTTGTTTCATCTAATTTTAGTGACTTGTAAGCCTTAAAACGGCTAATTGTCGAAATACAAAATGAATTTCTAACAAATATATATTATTATTATTATTAATAATAATAATAATAATAATAATATTAATGTATTTATATAGAGCCAACATATTGTGCAGCGTTTTCCATAGGAACACTAGGTTTTTGACAACTATATAGTTACACAGGTAGATTTAAAAAAGACATAAGTCCATCAAGTTCAACCATTAGGGAAGTAAGCATATCCCATATAAAACACTTTAGACATAGTTGATCAAGATGCAGGCAAAAAAACCTTTAAAACTCTGGTTCAAACTGCTACAACAGGGAAAAAAATCCTTCCTGATCCCATGAGGCAATCCCAGGATCAACAGTCTCTGTTATCTTTACTTAACATTAACATTTACTCAGTTATATTCTGGGCTTCTAGAAAAGCATCCAGCTTTTTCTTAAAGCAATCTATAGAATGTACTAAAAGTACTTCCTGAGGGAGCCCATCCCACCTTTTCACAGACCTTGTGCTAAATCCCTTTCATATGTGCATCTTTGTTCTTTGCAACAACCTTAAAGTGAACAATTGATACACAAGTTCTCTATACGGACCATTTATATATTTATATAGGGTGATGATATCCCCCCTTAAACGTCTTTTCTCAAGGGAGAATAAATTCAGTTCAGCTAATCTCTCCTTATTGCTTATTGCTGAACTTCTCCATTCCTTTTATTATTTTAGTGCTCCTCTCTGCACTCTCTCCGATTCCACAATATCAATTCACTTCAAAATGATTTCTCCTAATTTCTTGTGGCTCATCATCTTCAGGACTGTAAGCAAATAAAAACTTCTGAGCTGGATGCAGTCAGTGATATTAAATTCATTATTTTACAATTAGAATTATTTTTTATTTTATTTAGAAAACCCATTTTTAAACAGCATAGTGATGTCACTTGGAAGAAAGTGATACTCTTGATTTTCTAACTTAAGCTTTAAAACATTGCTTCAAATGATCCCTGTTAACTTGCTATTTTCCCATATATAAACCAGGCAAGAACAGTCTGACTGTGCATAGATGCTCGTGTACCTACAAAAAAATATATGCATGGCCAAGGGTGACATCTATTTAAGTAACTGTTTGATTAGAGAGTTGTTTGTTAGACCCCTATGATGACGAAACAATCATATATAGTATTTCATATTTACCTAAATAAAAATATGTTTTTCTTTCCTTCAATCCTGACAAAGTTTGTAAAACAAGGTACGGTACTCTAAACCCTTATTCACTCTGCTGTGTTCAATGTAGCATTCTGCATTTGGGGCTTATTGTCAGTCTGACAGATAAAATCACAGTAAGGAAATAGGTGCCAAAAAATGTGGTTCCAAATTGAATAATTATTTCACTTTTGTTTTACCTATTTAACCCCTAATTAACTAAATTATCTCCAACAATACAATTTTTCTTCCTCCTTGCAGTAACTGCTTTCTTACAATTCTTTCATTAAGTTTTTATATTTTTATGTGGTGTTTTTATTTGATGCCAGTTTCTTTGTTGCCTAAAGTGTGCAGTGTTGTGTTAAAATAATTTTTTTTTACTATATATATATATATATATATATATATATATATATATATGACCCTTCATTTATTTGCAAATAATATCAGCAATAAATACATTTACAATGAATACTTCATGAAGAACATAAATATATAGAGGTAGACCCAACAAGTTGAAGAATAAATTGATTACTTTATATGTACAGAAATAGTTAAAACTGTAGAATGTGTTTGTTTTTTACATTTAAACATTTTTTTGCTTTTAATATATAATAGTATAATTACCAAAAGATTACTGATTTTATTATGTATTACTGAAGTGAATATGTAAACAACTTTTAATATCCATCTTTCTCTGATTCCCATTCCCTAATGGTACCTAATATGTTTACATATTGTTTGGTGCCGTTAATGAATAATAGACACATTGGGCTCAATTAATTAAGCAGGGGATCTGACATTCTCTCAAACATTCCCTGACGGAAATCAGTTGCTGCCATTGAAACACAGCCACATGGACCTAGAAGATTGCCTTGAGGGAATTCCTGATTCCCTGTTTTATAAATAGAGCCCATGGAGAAATTTTTAAATAATTTTCTTACCTTGAATTATTTTTAATCTGACAGAATTATATTTGGTGATCGAGTAACTTTTCCTCTGCTTTATTTTTTATGAGTTGTATAGGTAGTTAAAGGTGCATTTTGTGTAGATGCAACTATAAATATTCTTTCCTTTCTAGACCTTTGGAAATATTCTGTAAGCATTTCTACATGGCAGAACAAAACTGGCCACAGTATAAAAAACCTTGTGCAGACTGTGCTATATTAAAAAGCATTCACTTTAGTAAAAAAGAGAAATAAAACAAAAACAAGACACAAAATATATCTATCTATATATATATTATATATATATATATATATAATTATATATAAAATATTTATGATGAAGTCATTGTAGTTTATTTCATGTTTTTCTGAAACTTCCCTGTTAATTTGAGCTATGTGGGTAATTTTTTATTTGAATCTCTTGAATAAGATACATGTTAGAGATACTTACATAGTCATATTCGGAGGAGGTCATCCTGCAATTTTACAAAGGAGATAGAATCCTCCAAACTGGCATAAAAAGAGAAGATACCTTGCTTCCCTCTGTGAAAACTCTGAAGCTTGTAAAGCTAAAGTCTGAGAGTTATGAGGAGAGGGGGCTGTCTGTAAAAATAAGAGAGGGGAAGTGGTTTTAAAAAACAAAAAAGGGTTTTTTGTAAAAACTCTTCAGCGTTTCTACTTAGGATGACCACAGAAAACAATGATGCTTTCAAAAATAATATGAATAATAATAAAAAATAGTGGAACAGAAAACAAAAAATCTAGGTAAAGCCGAACTGTAAGTTTAAATCGGTTGGATGGTGGGCTAATAAAAGAGTGACACTTTGCTCTTTACATGGATGTTTTAGATCTATTTTTTCTATACTAATGAAATGCCCCTAGGGATGTTAAATTATGTTCTGATTCAATAAATAGAAATAGTTTTCAAACACAAGTAGACAGAGGAGCCCTTCTTACTGGAAAAGTACCTACAGAGTATGAGAGATGGATTCTTCTGTATACAGTGGATTTAAAACTTGTACACACCCTTGTTAAAGTGCCAGCTTTGTGTGATGTAAAAAATGAAATGATAATAAAATATTTCAAAATGTCTCCAAGCTTTAATCATAACCTGTACAAGTTAATTGAAAAATATATTAGGAGAAAAGAGATAAAAAATATAAAGGGTACAATAAGCTGGTTGCATAAGTGTGCTCACCCTAAATCTAATACTTTAAGTTCCTTTTGATTTAATTACAGCATTCATTATTATTGGACCTGGCAGTATTTGCAACTCTTCCTTGCCAAAGCACTCCAAATCTGTCAGATTGCAAGGGCATTTCTTGTACACAGCCCTCCTCAGGTCACTCCACAGATTGTTTTATTGGATTTAGGTCATTAATCATTAAATCTGCAATTTATCATCATGTCATGTTGAAAGGTAAAACTTTTCATCCTCAGCTTTCCTGCAGATGCCTGAAGATTTTGGGCCAAAAATGACTGGCATTTGGAGCTGTTCATAACTCCCTCCACCATGCCTAAAGCCCCAGTTCCATCTAAAAAACAGGCAACCCAAAGCATGATACTGCCACCACTGATGAAACCAAAGTTGAGCTTTTTGGCCACAAATCTAAAAGGTATGTTTGGCATAAAAACAACACTTTACATCACCAAAAGGACACCATCCCCGCGGTGAAGCATATTGGTGGCAGTATCATGCTTTAGGGTTGCTTTTCTTTTGCTGGAACTGGGGCTTTAATAATGTTTTTAAGTAGTATCACTTTAACAGAGAAATAGCTTTCTTTTCATTAACTACGTAATGTGAAAGTAACACGTTAAAGTTGATTTTTTATGGGAATTGCATAGCTCCCTTTTAAAACTTAGTAAACAATATGTTGCAAATATGGTCTTTATGTAACTGGTCTTTTATCTTATCATTCATTGTAAATCAATGAAAACAGCAACATGCTGGTTTTGGTAAAAAAAAAAAAAAAAAAAAAAAAAAGAAAAAAAATCCTTCCAGGTCTGCTGTAATACACAGCGTTCAACATTTAACACAAGCTGTTCTCTGCTAAGATGACATGTAATACTCACCTTTTCTGTTGCATGTGCCACCATATTCTGCAGAAGTCAAGAAAAAAGGCCAGAGGGTAAGAAACAACATCCCTAAATGTATGTGCAAAATCTAAAGTGTAATTTTCCTGGTTCCTCATTATGCTTTGTGCTTCTTCATTCTTACATTCCTTAAGGACACAGCAGTTACATAGTTACATTTTTCTGAAATTCAGTATTTACATACCAGTAGATCTTCCCCCATCCCATGTGACAGAGCATTTCATTGCAGGAAAAAGGATAGAGTGTATATACACTGCATGCCTGAAAGTTTGGGTTTTCTTGGGACAGGAGAGGAAGATGTTGGTCAGGTCTATCAGAAGAAAGTAGAACTACTGGTAGTGCATAAGAAACCCAGAAAAATAGGATAAGACTATACTCACTTAATGCAGATGCAACGCCCATGGATTGTAGATTTGCAGCGTGGTTACCGCATACAGGCACCAAATATCAACAGCTGAGTGCTCCTTATAGCATTTGTACTCAGCTGGTTTTGATACACCATAATAGGTGTGTTTTGTGGCCTTGGGGCTGTCAAATGCAACTAAACCATGGTTTCCACTTTTGAAACACCACAAACAAGCCCTAACCCAAAAATAATGGCCAGTTAACAAATGCCAAGACTTTCACTGGCCGCACATTTCTTCACTTCTTGTTTCTGTGTCTCTTGTTGTAATGATAAATACTGCAGTGTCCATTTACCGTGTTTCCCCGATGATAAGGCAGGGCCATCAAATAAGAGAGCCCCCCCTTTTTAGGTAAAAATGAAAAATAAGCCCCCCCCCGCAAATAAGCCACCCCAATAACTGTGTACTGTAGTCTTCTTCATGGGTAAATAAGGCATCCCCCTGAAAATAAGCCCTAGAGCATATTTTGGCCTTCAAAAAAAAAATAAGACAGTGTCTTATCATCGGGGAAACAGGGTAGCAGTAAACCAGCCTAAAAGATTATAACATTTTACCAAGTAATTTCTCCAAGCTGAATATCTATGTTTGAAAATGGCACCTCAGTAATGCAGTTATGTGCATGCTCCCACAGAGCATAAACCTAAATGGGCTCTGAGGACAGAAAAAAAGTCCAAGGTCTCAAGGGGTTACCATATAAAGTTTTTTTTACACAATGGGGTGGGTTGTACAAAAGATATGGCCCTTGCATCAAAAGGCAATTACCCCCCCTGGCGGTATTCGGGAGTGCGACTCGGGATGAATTTTATGTACCAAAAGTGCCATACCAAAATCCTACATGCTCCCCACAATCCAGCGGTGTCCTCCAGCGAACCCCAGCTGGCTTCTGCATCACATCCTTGGCTCGATCGATGTGATGCGTGAGGTGTCGGTACTCTGGGAAGGCGTGGCCTGGCGGTAAAATTAAAAGCAGATTACATTGTAATCTGCTTTTAAAACATTGATCACAGTGATAAAGTTATAAAAAACCCAAATAAATAATAAATCCAAAAGTTTATCTATTGTTTTTTAAAAATGTAATGTTTTAAAAAATTATTAAATTGAATATTTTTTATAATTATTATTTCTAATTATTTTTTATATTATTATTTATGATTTGTGTTTCAAAATTTTTTAATACCCAGGAGTTATTCCTAAGAATGACAGGACTAAAATATTAAACAACACATTTCCACGCAAAACAATGTACCGCCTTTGACATGAAAATACTGACATAATTAGACCACCAGGGAGGTTAAATTAGTGACAGTGCCAAGAATTGTAGCAGGGGAATACCATGGTATTATTCATATTTATGTAAATAAGTATGGTTACAATGTTTCCTGTTAATTTTTTGTACACTCTGTGTGCCAAAATCACTAGAAATTCAATTTCTGGCATGTGTCATCACCTCACTGCTTTTTCTATATTTCCAAACTGAGATGTAAGAAAAATGTTCAGCATCATCTGCAATAGCAGTTTCAGTTTATGTATAATACTCTAAGGTTTGCCTGCTTCCAAGAGATGGAAATTATGCAAACGTTTTATATACTACACTTACTTTGCCCAAGTGGCTCTAATGAAGGAAAACATTCAGATTTTGTCTGAGAAAGGACATGATAAAAGTGTTAGATCCCCTACAGGTAATGTGGAATCACCCGGGACACAAAGACCTGATCCTCGCCAGAACACCCCACAAGTGATGTGATCTTAATCTTAGTGGTCACCAAACTCTTTGCTAAGTTGGTGCCAGGTCGCAGCCTCCAGGGTCTACTTTCCCTCTACTAGGGCTAATTCCCTCATATAGGGAAGGCAGGCAAGGGAAGGCTTTGGTGTGGAGACAGAAGTGGCAGACTTAGGCTACGTAAACACATGCAATTTTACCGTTGGAAATGATCAACTAACGATTAATCGTCCGATAATCATTAATAAAAAATGTGAACAACGGCAGGCCAACGACGAATGAGGAATGTTGGCGGATCTGATTGGGTGACGATCATTTACTATCTATTGTGTGTATGGTTGTTCAGTGATCGTGGATGGTTCTGCTGTATACTTTCTCTGGTACACGTCTTTTCCTGCATCATACAAACGATCAAATCTAATGTGTGTACATTATTGGTGGATTATCTTTAAACAATCATATCGTTTCAGTATGTACAGAATCGTGCACTATACGATCGTTCAAAATAATTGTGAATAATCATTGATCTGTCATTAATTGTTCATTTTCCAACGATAATTTTTGCACGTGTACTTAGCCTTAGTCGAGGAGTGAGCAGAGATCATGAAAGGCAGCAAGCAAGAGGAATTGTTGGTAATCCAGGAAAAGGCAGGGCAAGCAGCAGTCAAAAATCAGGGTTCTAAAGCAGGGCAGTTAGGCATTAGGTAGGGTGCCATGTAGCTGGTGCAGTCATAGCCGTTTAGGAAAGGTGACAAAATAAAACAGTTACACAAAAGTATGCAAACAAAAATTGTCTGTTTGGGATTTCACTCAGCTAAGGAACTGTCCGACAGGATGTAAGGATCACTCTGGATTCATATTGTGATTAATAGATGACTGTTTAGAGTATCTCCAAAACAGCTAGTATTGCTGGGTGTTTTCAGCAGTGGTACCTACCAAATATGGTCCAAGAAAGCTAGCTTGTTTGGTGACCACGCTAATTTCATTATACTACTGAAAGCAACTGCAATGGGCATGAGGGCATCATAACTGGACTATGGAGCAATAAATAAAGTGTAATGAATAACATTTTTTTTTTTAAATATTTGGATGGACTTGTGCTTTATTGGCCTTGCAATTTATATAGTCTTAGTGACAGATACCAGAGGTCCTGTGGAGTCCAGGCTTCAGTGGGTGAAAGGGATTTTAACAAAATACAAAGATGATTTTAATGTTTTAGTATAGTAGCCCATCATCAGAATAAACCTTTGTGCCCACACATAAGCCTATGGAGTGCAATTAACTGGAAAACTTCCCTATTCAATGGATAAATATGTTTTTGAGGAAGTAAAGCCAAGTTAACAAACGCCTTTGTCTAATTGCACACTGATGTCTGCTTGTTTCCATCTCCCCCCCCCCCCCCCCCAACAATTATTTGTTATGAAATCTACATACTATTGTGTTTATGTCCACTGTATGTATCTGGATTTCTTTTTTTATTTAAACCAATAAATATTATTGAAACCAAAACAAAACATATATTTTAATAAGTTATCTTATTAAAAAAGGAAACTGCAAATGATTATCCTGAAAACTTGTAATTGTTATATATATATATATATATATATGTGTAAAAACTGATACTGTCTTTACATTTGGCATCTTTAATGAACTTTAAACTTTCAGTCTCGGCCTGCCTCTGATCAAATTTTAGATTTTACCATTTTTCTGTCTGTAGGCCTGTAAATTGTTTGCAGTGCATTTGTACTCTTTCTGGGATTAGTTGAAGCACCTTTGATAGCAATTACAAGCCTCAAGTCTTTTTGGTTAGGATGCGACAAGCTTTGCACACCTGGATTGGGGATTTTCTGCCATTCTTCTTTGCATACTCTACTAGATTGTAAACTCTTCGAGGCAGTGTCCTCTCCTCTTGTATCATTGTCTGTATTAGTCTGTCATTTGCAACCCCCATTTAATGTACAGCGCTGCGTAATATGTTGGCGCTATATAAATCCTGTTTATTATTAATAATAATAATACTGTAAGGAACCTACCCGTCCTGCGAGCCCGCGGTGGGGCGGGACATAGTTAGTTTGAATTCCCTGCGGATTCAGTTAGTCTCCTATCACACGGCGCCAGGTGGCGCAAGGCCATTGGTCACTCTGGCCATTTAAGGAGAGCCTGTCCTGTACACCATTGCCCGCTATAAGCCTCTGTGAACTCAGTGTGCTTGGGTGCGTCATTGTGTTGGTTAAGTTTACCTGCTTTTGTCATCTCCATAGTGACCTGGTCTGAAGTTGACTCTGCTTGAACTCTGCCTGCCCTGACCTCGGATTGTTACTGACCATTCTGCCTGCTGCCAGCCCTGACCTCGGATTGTTCTTGACCTGTCTTTGCCTTACCCTCTTGTACGTTGCTTGTTTGGATTTAACCCTTGCTGTGCTTTATGACACTGAATAAAGCCTGATTGAAGGATATCTGGAGTTGGTTGTGGTTTGTGTGCCCAGGTGCATTACAAATACCCTCTCAAGCTTAGTCAGGATGGGGAGGGACTAACAGCCATTGTCATGGTGAACAGCCATTATCAGGTCTCTTCAGAGATGTTCGATAGGGTTCAAGTTGGGGATTTGGCTGGGCCATGCTATAATTGTAAGCCGTGTACCGGGGGCTTTCTAGGATACAGCGAAGTCACAAACAAGGAAAAGCAGCCCACTGACACCAATTTATATAAAACAGGAAGTACTTTACTGCATACTATCACAATAAACAAAATTCCAAACAATAACCCAAAGAAAACACATTAAATACATTCACCCCAGAGGTCAGCACAGCGTCCTTTTTCAAGATTGGTTATTATGACCTGCCACATACATAGACCCTAACTCACTAACTATTGCAGGTATAATCTCAGTCTCTGGTATTTCAGGCGCCAATCCTATAATGCGGTGCGTGCACGATTTTACTGACCCGGGTCTTGTTCTGGATCCTTCAATGTCTTTAAACTGAAAAAAAAACAGCAACAAGTCTCTTCAGCAAACATGAGGTCCTGCAGGACAGACAGCTCTCGGTTCCTCAGCTTCTCTCAGCCTTTCTGGACAACAATCCTCTTTCCTCTGGACAGGATCTACCTTGGATGGTTGTCAGCTTCACTCAGCCACAGCTTCTGAGTCTCTAGGAACACGCTGACCCTTGGATGCGAATGGATTCTCTTTTACACACCCAGTCCTTGCAAGATGTCTGCTCTCCTCCTTCCTGTTTCCTCTCCTCAGAACAACCACACCTCCTAACAATATACAAATACTGGCCACTTGTTTAGCTGTGCTCAGAAACAGCGGCATCTTGTGGCTAAAATGCAGAACGACAGTAGTCCTATATTTTATTACAAACATTGAACACATGTGCTGTTTTCTCAATCTCACATGACATTCACAGAGTTGTCCCTAAGCCACTCCTGTGTTGTCTTTTCTGTGTGCTTTGGATCATTATCATGTTGGATGGTGAAACTTCAGCCCAGTCTGATGTCCTGGCAAAGTGCAAAGTGAGGGGAGGCTTTCAAAAAAGCCCAGATTGGAGGAGAGCTGCAGTCAGATTTGTCCTTCTGGAACTCAGTCCCATGCCTACACAGGATCTTTGAAGTTCAGTCAGAATGACCATTGGGTTCTTTTTCCTGATTGCTCATGGAGACAAGCCATTTGGAAAAGTCCTGGTTGTGCCACAACCACTGTGCTCTCGGGAACCTTTAATGCAGTAGAAATGTTTTGGTAGTCTTCCACAATCCTGTCTCCGAGCTCTGCAAGCAGTTATTTTGATCTCTTGGCTTGTTTTTTTGGTTGTCAGCTATGAGGCCTTCTATAGGGAAGTGTGTGCATTTCCAAATCATGTATAGTCAACTTAATTTACTAATGGGCTTCAATCACAGTGTAGCAGCGATTACTGAAATGTAAATGTGATATTTCAGTTTTTTCCTTTTTAAAAAATGTACAAAACTGTCTAAATTCTGTTTTCACAGAATTTTTGAGGTACTGAGGGTACATTTAGGAGGAAAAAATTAAAGGGGAATCTGAATAAGCATTCATGTTCAGGCAATCTATATATATATATATATATATATATATATATATATATATATATATATATTAATGCTGCCTAAAACATATAAGCATATAAAAATCAAAATTTACCATAAATAACCTTAAAGATTTTACTCACATTCACCTTTTGGTTAGAGTGGAAAGTATCATCATGTCAAGCAGGCGGTTCTCAATCAAGTGTTACAAACCATTGGATAAAGCAATGTAAATAGGAAGAGGAACTTGTCAAAATATGAAATTATGTTAATATTGCCAAATGGTTATCACATAAAGCTAGCAACCACCATCACCAAATTTATTTATACATCCACCTTGAAAGCAATTATTCTCTTGTCGTGGATAGTGTCACTACTCTTCCAATTTGCTTTTAAATCATTAACCCCCCAACCGCTAAGCCCGTAATTTCTCGTACTAAATATTTTTGCTCTTTTGGATAACCCCGTATTTTTTCGCCTACACTAAAATCCCCACTTACCTGGTCCCGCTGTGCTAATCCAGCGTCGGTTCCGTGTTCCAGCGTCGATTTTTTATATTCATGATATCTACTAGAACCCTATTCGGACATATTTCTGTAACTTACAGGTCTACAATTTAAAAAAAAAAATTTCATGAAAACCTGTGACGCTTTTGGAACAGAAATCTAGAAATCAGTGTAACGCTCAGGTGGTTAAACTACATTTCCATTGACACACATATATCAAGATTTATCAGTGCTAGGAGCATCCTATCACCACCTAGTTATACATTGAATGTGAACTAATTACTCCCTTCAATCCATAACCTCAAATAAAAATTCATGCTTTTAAATTGATAATAACACACAAGGCTTCTTTGATACTCACAGGATCATATAAATTGATGATAAATAATTATTAGTCCAGATATTCTAGAAGGTATAAAATCCTTTTTACAACTCCCCTCCTCCCCAGAGTAATATCAGTTATTCTATCCCAATTAAATATCTCACTTTACAGGGTGCTAAGAATCCTGTTCCTCTTGTGGCTTGATTTTTCAATGGCAATCTTAGGCTCCTCTCCACAAAACTTCCTCTATTTTTGGGGCCATGTGAGGAATGGCATCCCTCATGTAGTGGGAGACTCCTCCCACTTCCGGTGATCCGCTTCCCGTGTCAAATGTCCCTTACGTGGGCGTGGCAACTTCATGTAGGCTTAGTGTAAAACATAGAGGGGTCATGGACATAGGGGGATCAATCCCAGGAGATTGGCCGCAGCTCTTACATATTAGAACAGAGCAATGTCAGCTGGTTTAGAAACAGAATTAGAGCCCTGACCTGACTTGCTAATGGGGGGGTGGGGGGAACAGCGACTTAGTTAAACACAATTGACAGCAGCTCGCACAGTATCTAGTGAGAGATTAGCTGCCTAGAAATAGCCAGCTATAGCAATTTGATATCTAAACCATCTCTGTGGTCTATTGGGTTAGCAGGCACTCAACACTTTCGCACACCACACAAATAATGGTTCCTATCCCCGCTCAGGTGACAAGAGCTAGCCGACAACCAAATCAGTGGAGCTAATATAATAACATAAATTCTCCACTAAATTGAATACAGACAAATCAGTGCTTTTAGGTTACTGGGCTTCATATTAACATAAATATACAAAATAAATTCTAAATATTAAATAAATCAAATGTTATGAATACAAATAGTAAATTAAAATAAACATTAAATAGTTACATCAAATACAGATCACATAAGCATTGTTCCAAAAGAGTGAAAAAAAAATTTACACTGCTATATCCAGTAGTTTATAACACTTGATTGAGAACCACCTGCTTGACATAGATACCTTCCACCAGGGAGCCATGGTGGTTGCTAGCTTTATGTGATAACCATTTGGCAATATTAACATAATTTCATATTTTGACAAGTTCCTCTTCCTATTTACATTGCTTTATCCAATGGTTTGTAACACTTGATTGAGAACCGCCTGCTTGACATGATGATACTTTCCACTCTAACCAAAAGGTAAATGTGATTAAAATCTCAAAGGTTATTTATAATTGATGTACATTATTATATTATGTTAAATTTTGATTTATTATGCTGTTTTAGGCAAGTTGTTCCTGATAAAGCGGACTTCGTTCCGTGACGAACTTCCAATGTCTATGTATTTTTACTAACTATGGTGGAGTTATCAAGACCGATGTAATGCTTTTATGAAAAGTTTTTTTTTTAATTCCTAAATAAATTTACATTTTAATATATACATTTTGATACATGCGAGATTTGGTTGATTATATGCCTTAAAAGTCCCCACAAAAAATACCATCTTTTTTAGGAACTGATCTGCCTGAACTTTCAACACAACACCAATATTATATGAGAAAAAAAATGAACCCTTTTGTGACAGTACACTGTTTATATAGTCTAATGGAGAATTTTTTTTGGTCATTACAAGGAAAAAGCTGAAACTTTTCTGGTTTTGTTTAGTGATAATAGGTAAACGTCTGGTTATGTCCAGAATTGTTGCCAGCTGATAATGTCCAAAGTTGTCTGCTTTTCCCACATTCTTATCATTTGCACATGCCACCACCTCTGGGAAGGTTCTTTAGTTATGTTCTGTAGTGACAACTAAGTGTAAAGTGCTGTCCCCCTAGGGCAGAAAGCATGTAACCAAGAATGGAAAGTCTGAAAAGAAATAAAAAGTTTAAATATTGCAACCACCTCATCCAAGGATTTACAAGCTGCCCTTTATAAGGAAATTCATTTAACCGTCACTGAACTTTTTCCTGGAGGAAAATCTTCCAGGTCCATGTGTTTCAATGGCAATAATTGCCAGGGAATGTTTCAATGTAACAATCATTTTCTAAAAGGGGAACATAAATAAAAATAGTAATTGTTTTCCTAAAACTAGTAAAATGAATAAAATTCACGGTACATTAAAACCATGAAATGAAAGTAAACACATTTATTACAGTTATCAGCACTTCCCTATATCTCCACCCTACTTTAAAGCTGGACATAGCTGGCTTGTGTCAGATGCTAAGGGCAGCGGTGACCGCACTTCCTTCAACATCCCACCTGAATTATTTAGGATTTTTTGATGGAAAGCTGAATAGAAGAGTTTGTTGTGCAGGTATTAAGCTGCGTACACACTTCCAATTTTTATCGTTGGTAAACGAACGACGAACGATCCTGCACGATATCTGCGAACGATCGTATGGCACCGATCCTGCACATACAGATAACGACACGATCGTTCAAAGATATTGTACACACGATAGATGCGATCGTTTGAACGAATACAGGAAGTGATGTGCACCACAGGAAGTGAGCGAACGTTCGTTCACCGCGCATGCTCGGACCATGGACGATCACTGAACGACCGTACACACGATAGATGGTCAACGATCGTCGTCCAATCCGATCCGCCGGTCCGGTCGTTCATTTCCAACGACTATCCTCGTTCGTCGGCGTCGTTGGTTACTTTTTTTACGAACGATTTTTGGCCAATCAGTCGTTCGTTCGTCGTTCATTTCCAACGATAAAAATTGGAAGTGTCTACGCAGCTTAAGTTGGTTGTTCGGGCCCTTCACATGGATTTCATTATCTTGCTCTGAATGATCAAAGTGACAGTATCATTTTAAGGGCCAAGTGCATGTTTGCCCTCTCAAACTCACTATCATATTTTTTTTTTACTACAGCAAGAATCCCAGAAGTTGAGATTATTTGCTTTTATAATATATATAAATTTTAAGTTTAAAAAAAAACTCCACAAAAGCATGAAAATATCTCCAAATATAAGTGTAAGAAAACGCTCGGGCCGGCGATTCTGTGCTGTGCACCACTGCAGTATCCCACACAGCCTATTTTGTCCAGCAATGTCACTTGCAGCAGCAAAAAGAATAAAGAAATAGCAGTAGCCCCTGCTTCCCTTTAGTCGTGCAGCCTGATATATGTAATCGGCATCCCCATCACACTTTGAGACTACGCACAGCTGAAGGGGTTTGTCTGCCATTGGCTGCTGGGACTTTATAGCCTCTCTGCTCTCAGTCCCTGATGCCTGTTGTAGTGTTAGGCTAGGCTGACTTACTGCTGGTGTGTATTTGGCTGAAATACTGTTGCTGAGGTTGCTGGTCCCTGATTCTGTGATTTAATGCTGCCTGGACTTGACCTTTTACCTGTGAACCCTGCTTGTGTACCTCATCTGGTGGATGGATTTCCTGTGTACGACCTCTTTCTCTGTATTGTGAACTTGTCTGTGTTGGAATCTTGGTACTGCTTTACCTGTGTGCTCCTGGTCCTCTGCCAGCCCTCCCCCAGACACCGTCCCTTGCACACGTAAGTCACGGGGGGCAACCTTGTGCTGGGAAATGCAACCAGTCTCCCAAGGCTGAGCGAGGGCTTGCTATAGGTGAAGAGTGCAGTGTTAGATTGGAAGAATGGTGTCTGGCGAGTACTGTGCTGGATTATAGTATTTTAGTATTTAGTTATTATTATTATATTATTTTATATATATATATATTTATATATTATATTATTATTATAATAATTTAGTATTTTATTCAGATTTAAAAAAATATATTTTATTTTAGTATATTTGTTTATTAGTTTATAGAAGTATTAGCATGTAAAAAAAATACATTGATTTTAATTAGACTGTATTAAAAGCAAATAATACTTTCTGCCCCTGGGGCAATTGGGAACCTTTTGTATTTCTTCTTGTTATTTACAGACTAGAATGCCTGTAAATGTGTTTTTTATTCAATTCTAAACATGGATTAAAACAATGACATTCATACAAAAAACTGTTGTCTTCTGGACTGGAACCCAATGTGATCAAAGATTTTTGAGTGCTTAATTCAATAAGGATAAACATCAATCAGGTCTGCAGAACAAACATCCACTTGTACATCAGCCCTGAGTAGGGGCTTTGATCTTTTAATTCCCTAATTCAATTAGGCAGTGAATCAATCAAAGCTAATTAAAGCATAGAACAATGTGCTAGACCTAATCACTGTAGAAGTGATTCATTTATGCTGAGTTTCAAAAAAAGGCAGGCAGTTGGCCATTTTGTACTAATACCATTCTCAGTTTAGGCAAGCCTATATTAGGCATATAAGTAGAATAGTAATCCAACCTAAATTTGGCAAAACACTGAAAGCTTGCAGTTGGGGATTTCTTCTTCTTTTTTTACAAGGTTGCCAGTGAACACAAGGCAAAAAAAAACAAAACAACAAAACAAACAATAGCCAACCGGCCACACTACCTCTTTGTATATTACTGCTATTAGAAGAGGGAACTAACAAAAAAGAATAACATTTTTACTTTACATAAAAGAGTTGTCTACTCTTTATGTAAAGTAAAAATTTTGGAGATAGGTCTGCTGGTAGCGATTTTGTCAGGGTTAATGTTGCTGGAACTATGAAATAGTGGTTTTATTTATTTATGGTTTTGTTATTTATGTAATTTTTTACAGAGTAATGTTTTGTAAGTTTCTGGTTTGTTATTAAAGAGCTTGCTGTGATGAATAAACCCTAGTGATGCAATGTCTCGCCTTTACAGGATTACAGCTATCAGCCGGCCTATCACACATGGTAATTCCTCTTTTAACCTTTGGATGTTTAATATTTTATAACTGCATTTCAGTCAAGTAAATGAACGAATTGCTTGAAATGTATTTAATGTTAACTTTTATTTATATAGCACCAAAATATAATGCAGGGCTTCGAGTGAGTAACAAGTTGTTACAGTTTCTAATCCTGAACTATTTCTAATCCTGGGTCAGGATGACCTAAAATGTGTAGAACAGGACTCCCCAACCCCCGCCCGCAGGCCTCTAGTGGGTCGCAGCTGACTGACAGGTGGGCCCCAAAAGCACAGACCAGTGGTGGTCTGTGGCTCTGGCCAGTGCACCCCCCAGTGGGGTCAGGACATGTCTCCTATACAGATCACGGGCTCAGTCAGTGGGCGGGTTGTGTCTCTGGACACAACCTGTCCACTCTCCCTTCACACGCTCAAACCTGCCATAGTCCATAGATTCACTGGTCCGCAAGCTGCAAAAGGTTCGGGATCACTGGTGTAGAATGAAGAAGAAGAAACCCTGAATTAAAGGTCCTGGTCCCCGCTGATTTATTTTCGAACATCAATCTAGGAGACTCTACTTACAAATTGAAAAGAACTGTCTGGTATAACTTCTTCTCAATAATTAAATGGTCAATTGTATGCTTGGTGCATTACTATGGACCATGTCATTGATTTTTAACTATGTTTTAAAAAAAAGTACCTCTTTAACAATGTTGTATGCACCTTGATGCCTTTAAAGGCCCTTTGGTGAACTATTTATCCTTATCCTGATTAACTCATGAAAATTCTCCAACACCCATCGTTATCACCTAAGTCATCAATACAGATCACTAATAAACCACCAATTTCTTAGTTCATACATAAAAATTTCTTACACCTCCTCCTTCAATATCACTTTATCACTTGGGTATCACTTTATCACCTAAGTCATCAATACAGATCACTAATAAACCACCAATTTCTTAGTTCATACATAAAAATTTCTTACACCTCCTCCTTCAATATCACTTTATCACTTGGGTATCACTTTATCACGTTGGGTTCATACGCTGGGTAGCGTATGAAATACCCTAACACCCTCGGTATAGTCCAGGTTACCAGTTCACCAAAACTTTTTACACCCTTTCTTAACAACCGAATCAGCCATGAAAAATTCTAATGCCCCTACTAATAACCCTGTCAACCATGTCAGTTCTTAACATCCCCAATCACACAGATCACTCCTTAAAACTCCTAACACCCCACCAACTTAATCACCTAGCCTATGGAAATTCCTAACACTCCCTTGTCACCAGGATCAGCCATAAAAATTCAAAACCTCCCCTCCATTAACCAAGTCTCTTATCCAGAATACTAACACCCCCCCCCTTATTGAAGGGGGGGGGGTGTTAGTATTCTGGGGAATTGAATTGGGTAATAAAGGGTGATGTTGGAATTTTTTTGGATGACCTGCGTATAAGGAGAAGTATAAATTAGTGAGCCAGGTGATTGCGGGGGAAAGGGGGGGGGGGGGGGTTAGGTGTTGGGTAATATAAAGTGGTATGCAGTTAAAAATGGGGAGTATTAATGATCTTGGTGGATGACCCAGGTGATGGAGGGATATTAGGAATATTCAAGTGTGGCCTGTTTGATAGGGGGTGATTGCAGCTAGTAATCCTGTTATGTGACCTGGATGATAAAGGGGGTATTTTTATTTGTTTCCAGGGTGATAAGGGTGGGAGGGTATTAAATATATCTTGGTGTGTGACTTGGGTGATAAGGGGGGGTTAGTGATCTTGGGGGATGGCCCGAGTTTTAAGGGGGATAATAATGATTTTGTGGGTGACCCAAACGATAAGTGGGGGTAGGAATTTTCAAATGGGTACCAGGTAATAAGGGGGTATAAGTGATCTTGTGTGACCCAGAAAATAAAGGGAGGAGTGTTAGGAATTTTCAATGTGACCTTAGTGATAATGGGAAAGGAGAGTATTAGTGATTTTGGTTTTGGGGAGGGGAAAGCTAGTGATCTTGGTGGGTGTCTCGATTGATAAAGATAGGGGTGGGTTTGGTATTGTGCTATAAACAGGTTCTGGTGGTGTATATAGATCAGGGGTCCCCAACCCCCGAACCTCTGCTGTGACTCTGGCCGGTGCACTGACTGGTGCACTACCCAGTGGGGTCAGGAGAAGGACTTTGCTTGGGAGAGCACACTGGCCAGAGCCGCGGACAATGTCTCTGGTACGCATCGGGCGCTCAGGGCGGTGGGTGGGTAGTGTCTCTGGACACAACCCGCCCACTTTCCCATCGCAGGTCTGAGTGGACAGGTTTTGGCATCATGTCACTCTGGAGGAAGTTTTTTTGTCCCCTTTGAATGACACAGGGGTCCCCGCACCTGCATGGTCCGGAGTCAATGCATTTAGTGGTCTGCGAGCTCCAAAAGGTTGGGGACCACTGATATAGATTACATAAAAGTGAATCTGCTCGCCCGGCTGGACACTTGTTATAGCACTATGTTTCTGTTTGCCTTTGATGGCACCATCATCAAACAATGGTAAATTAATCTTGTATTTAAAGCGTACCTAAACTCAGAAATTTCACTTTACATAAAAGGGTAGACAACCCTTTTATGTAAAGTAAAATTTCTGTTGTTTTTGTTTTAAAAGCAACACCCTTTAAAAAAAAAAAGTGCAGCACGGGCCCCTAATTCTCAATCACCTAATGGGAGCACAAAGTCTCCCGGGATACCTACATCCCGGGAGGCTCCTGGGTGCTCCCTCTGTGCATGCCTGAGCATCTCGGGCATGCACAGAAGAGGCCTTTTCGCGCAAAGAGAAAAATTTGCTAAACTCACCCATGCGCAGTGAGATCGGCAAGTTTTTTTTCCATCCTACGTCACCCGATCTCAGGTCTGGGTCGGGTGAAGTAGGATAAAGAACCAGGGAGAAGATGGTGGCGCCGGCTCCAGGACGATGCAGGACCCGATGCAAAACACCCCCAGATGGACTAGACTGTCCTGCGGGATTGAAGTGTGTTTTTTTTTTTAAAGGTACCTTTTAGTTTAGTTACTTTTTAAACAATCTTGTCCTTGGGGGATGTTATGTATCCAAAACACAGTTTGAATTAATAAGATTTGTGGGGCTTTTTCCACCCTACAACACATTATTAGCAGAAACACAAAGACTATTCAGGGAACTGCAATAACATTTTATGAGGTTTATGACGCCATCTGGTGGCAGTCATCGAAATTACACCTGCATCTGTGACAAAACATGAACAGGGAGTGACTGCAGGAACAGAGTCTGAAAGTAGTGCTGACCCTAGTAAATCAGAAAAGCTGGGAGTTATGGTGGTTGTAGTAATAGTCTGGTAAATACTTGAGGAACTGTTTGCTTTTAATATGTATTTCTTTTGAAAGACGTTTTACCTGTATGTAAAATAATTTTGGGGGATGAAGATGATAGAACAGTTTGAAATATTCAAGTGTGACCCTGGAAGATTATAAGTGATAATGATGGGTGACCCTGTTGATAACAGGTTATTTTAAATGAGCTTGGTGGGTGACCTGAGTGATAAAGGGGGGGGGGGGGCTACAGGTCTTGATGGGTGACCCTGGTGATAAGAGGGGGGTATTAGTTATTTTGGTGGGTTATCTGATTGTGAAAATTGAAGTATTAGAGATCTTGGTGACCCAGAATATAAAAGAAGGGAATTTGGGTGACCCAAGTTATAGGAGGAGTATTAATAATTTTGAGTCCTGAATGTTAAGATGGGAATATTATATATTTTGGTGTATGACCCAGGAGATAGAAGGAAGTATTATTGGTCTTATCGGGTGACCTAGGTAAAAAGGAGGGGAAGGGGGTTATTGGTGACCTTAGTGGGTGACCTGGGGTGATTAGTGATCCCGATGTGTGAACCAGAAGATGAGGGGGTGTACAGAATTTTCCTAGATGGTATTAGCAATTTTTTGAAGGTTTTTAAGGGTGGTGTTAACAATGTTCATGGGTGATAAGAAAGGAGGGTGTTAGAAATTTTTTTGACCAGTATTGTTGTGCACATTTTTTTGTGATGTACAGTAGAACCCCGTTTATCACGGGGATTATTTTCCAAAATCACCCGCAACAAACATAAATCCACGATATATACGGACACCACCCCCAAATGCTTTTGGTTTAATAATATATGTGTTACATTACCTAAACATTACAATTACATTACAAATACAGTACTGCACTGTAATTAAGTCAGTACTTACCCATTAGGATTCGTGACTTGAGTGAAGACGACGATGATGATGAGCATTTACAGTTCTTCAGAAGGCACCTCTTCATAAGGTGCTTCAGACTGTTGCGTGTCTGGAAGTCCTCATTGCAGGTTGAAAACAATTTGGCAATTGCTGGCGTTGCTTCTTCATAGTGGTGAGGATGGTTTTGTATGATTGTATTGCAACATCAGTCGCATTCTTGAACTGCAACGAGCGAACCATAGGGGGATCCCATGCTTCAGCCTTTCCCTGCAGTTCTTTGTAGCTTTTGCCATCGTTGCAAGTCTTTCTAGTCTTTCTAGCCTTCGTTGTCGTCCTCCTGCAATGGATCACTTTGTTCGTCTTCTTCCTCGCTTCCAGAATTTCTAAACTCAGCCAAATCCTTGTTTGTCAGTGGGGTTAGAGTGGGCATTGACCTGAGCTCATTCACGTCGTATTGTGTCATAACATTGAATCCTTCCCCTCATAAAATCTTTGCCAGCTTGACCACCTTATCAATTGCTAATTGTTGAACTTCTTCCGGAGAGAAGAACTTTTTATGGACGCATTCTGGCCACCGCTTCCTCCAGCATGCGTTGAAAGTTTCAGGTTTCAGGTCCTGTAGAACCTTTTGTAAAACTTGAAGATATGCTTCGCTTGTGAATTTTTTGCCAAAACTCCTTAACAGAAATTTTTTTTGTGGGAATCCATGGCCTCAACAAAGTGCTGCATAGTGTCCCCCATTTACAGTTCAGGTCTAATGTTTGCAGCTTGCAGGTAATCTGCTACAAAAAGATCAGCACCTCTTTCAATCATCAGGATCTGAATCTCTCCAAAGACTAAGCAGAACTTCTTGCTTCAAGGCTTAAACAGAAGCACTTGCTTGCAAAGGGTGTAACTGAAACTCACTACAGAAAACAAAATCATAACTTGACAACTTTCTTCACTAGTGATGGCTCACTGTGCTACAGTCATGATATAAATGCACTCTTTAACAGTTTGTCATAACAGCATGTTCCATCTGAATGGCGTATTGTCATCTCTAAAAGAAGTTTGAAAGCAGTCTTACTGCATTATGGTAACTCCAAACCAAGTTTACAGGTTGCCCATTCGTTTAACCCAAAGGAGTCCTATGACAACATGAAGTTACTACTTGAAGCAATCTAGTAAAAAACACACCAGTGGAACATCTGTAGGGATCATTGGCACGCTGACAGAAATGCAAGGAGGATTCACAAAATATTGCTGTTTTCTATGCCTGTGGGACACCCGATCTTTGGGAGACCATTATGTCAAGCGTGATTGGCTACCAAGAGATTCCTATAGGCCCGGAACAAGCAGTGTCAAGTTTCTGCCTCTGGTTGATCCGCATAAAATATTTCTGCTACCTCTCCATATCATGTTAGGGTGGATAAAGAACCTTGTAAAGGCCATAGGTAAATCCAACTCTATGGGTTTTCTGTACCTTGTTTAGAAGTTTCCAAACTTAAGCAGTGCAAAAATGAAGAAAGGGATATTTATAGGGCCACAGATCAAGTCCGTTTTGCAGGATGATCTTTTCAAACAGTCTCAGCAGCTGAGCTAGAAGCTTAGGATGAATTCAAGTGGCTGTGTGAAAATTTCCTGGGCAACCATAAGTCTCCTGCATACAAGGAAGGAGTTCAGAATCTGCTTGATTCATACCAGAAACTGGGTTGTCGCAAGTCATTAAAAATGCATTTCTTGCACTCACAACTAGAATTTTTTTCTAGAAAATCTTTGTATGGTGAGTGACGAACAAGGAGAATGTTTTCACCAGGACAGAAAACATTCAGTTAATGGACCACTGCTCCCAAGGTTTCTGTAATGAAAATATGATGGCTGACTACTGCTGGATGCTGTACCATGACAATCCAGACAAAGAGTAGACAAGAAAATCATCTATTTGTCTTTTGTCCTAGTTAGGACCTATCTGTACTAGTTTGCAATGTGCTGTAATCTAAAACCTTAACACCACGTGTGAAAACACATTAAGGATGGATAAGTCTGGCATTCATAATAGATTGTAGAGGAGAGACTCAGGTTGGTGGAATACCAGAGAGGAAGATTTAATTAACAAAATTGTATAGTATTAGTATATTTTGACTTTTTTGACAAAATACCATTATATTCATCAACTTTATCAACTTGACAATTATAAATGTATTGTTTTCTGTTTCAGGGGGTAAAGGATAGTTACAGTTTTCTCTTTATCCCTATGTTAACCTGTAACAGAAAGAATTATGGTAACAATAACTGGATTTTGATCGTACGTGGAAGGAGGAACCCCAGGACTTATAGACAGCAGAGAGAGACACCACTAGCTATTGGAAGCATTGGCATATTTAGTTCTGGAATTCAAGGTATCCGTAAAACAAGAAAAAACATTTTGTACTTTTTTCTTTATTAAAAGATGTTTCTATACAAACCATCTGCAATAGAAGTTGCAGTTTCAGCAGAAATAGTGAAACCATAGCATGGTGACTGAGGAGGTTGAAATCCATCACTGCAATATTGCTTTTCTTGCTAAGACTGAGATTATAGGGGCCAATAGTCTAGCCAAATACCGGACTTCACCCATCCCCACCTTGCCCAAGGATCACCTATTTAGGAGAGAATGGAAGGTAAGTAAGGAGATGTGAGCAAGCATATTTATAATCTCCTGACATAACAATGCATTCCAACCATTTTGACAAACTAGTTTAATGTTTGAAATAATTACCTCTGCCTCCTAAATAGGAATAATATTCTGATTTTGCCGTAGAAGCAGAGTTGGGAGTAAATACCTTAGCATTCCCCAGTCAGTAGAGGAAAGCTATATATGTTCAGGCCTGAAATCAAGCAAAAAATTTACTAGATGTACATGGATATTTAGCAATTATTACTCATATAGAATACAGTTTTCTAGCACTCATATTAATCAGAGCTGTAATTCCCTGATTTCAAATATGAAAGGGATCCTTATCTGGAGGAAATTCCAGATTACCTATCAATGTCAGGAATAAAGACTAAGCAAATGAGAAATGAGAAATATCTCTCAAATTGTGCTAGAGTTACCAAAGAGAGTAGAGGCTTGGTAAGCAGGTAGGAGTTCCCTATGTGTATGTAAAATATCCAGATGACATAGTGGACATAAATGAAAATCTTCTATTTGTAAGGTGGTATATTGATAGAATCCATGTATCCAGTCCAATCCATAATAACACCACTTTGTTATAAAGTTTAATTCCTGGAGAATTAGGGAGTTTGTTGTAATACAATAGGGCTAACTGTTGCACATTGTTTCTTTTTAAAATAGAGTGAAAAACTTCTTTGTTGCTGCTTATTGTTGACTGGGTTCCTCTGGTACCATCCTTTAACTAACCAAACATGTTGTAGTATGACAATGCAGACATTTCCCTTCAAACAATAACAACATTTATAATTCCTAAAACTTGTTAGCCTTTTTTTTATTTTTAAAATTAACTCAACTTTCCTTTGGTAAGGGAAGGCACCATACTTGGATAGCCAACCTGAGAATAAAAATAAAATGTGCAAATCCAACATTATTATCAACGGCAAACCTCCATTCTTGTTGGTAGTAGTAGATTGTTTTTTTTTTATTTATAGATAGTTCAGATAGAACTTTCTCTTTGTCCATGTAATGTAGATATTTGTCAACAACTATCCTTGGTTAAGTTGGCTGGGTGTGCCTGTCTGGCCCAACATGATGGGACTGATTTATTAAGGCTACCCAAGGCTAGAAAAGATACCCTCTCATCAATGAACCTGGGTGATCCAGCAAACATGGAATGCATCTGGTTCAGGATTGAAAACATTTATTTACAAATAGTAGACTTGGATTGCTGGATTACACAGGTTTACTGATGAAAGTGTATCTTCTCCAGCCTTGGTGAGCTTTAACACATCAAGCACGATGTGTTTTTTCAAGTTCTCTATCTGAACATGGTTCTAGGCTTAGGGCTATCATTAAATCAACTAAAAGAAAACGCATCAGATCACATGCTTTGTATGCTTGTGGAATGCCAAGAAAGTGTAAGTTTGATCTATGATTGTGGTTTTCTATGTCCTCCATTTTTCTTACAAAAAAGAATGATAAGTTTTTGTGCCTCAATGGTAGTTTGATTAGACAGTGTTTGGTCACTTGTTCTCTGCCCCAGGTCTGTTATACCTGTTGTGTTTGATGTTTTTTCATGAATGCAGTTTCCAAAGTAGATTGCAGTGTTTGTTTTCATCAAAGTAGGGCACTAGCCCTACTGGTTTGTGGTGTCATCCCTGGAAGATGGTAGTTTTTGAGAAGCCATTGGTTGATAGGAGCTGGTGACCATCTCCAATAACATACAAGTGTCATGCTTGGGGAGACAGGGCCACTAGGGGGCACTGCAGCTTGCACAAGGCATAGAGACTAAACGGCAACCAGGTCTTCTCCAGAGTCTCCTGCAAGCAACAGCACAAGGGACTTGGCTGGAAACAGACCGGGCAATGAGGGGTTAACACTGGAGCTGGACAGAGAAAACACTGAATTATACAACAGGTACAGTGTACAGGAACTTGCTAGCATAGCTAGGGGCTGGGCCCTAGTGGAGACACGTTGCATGAACACTGAGTGCTGTGTCTGAGCTAGCTAAATAGGCAGGGATGATTAGAAGAGTTTTTCCTGATTGTCCGGCGGGTTGGACGAAACTGATAAAGATTGGGAGCGTAGGAATGCTCAGAGTCAGAACTGCCCACATCCACAGGACAGAGACACAAGCACTTTAATGAGGAAAAGGTAAGTGTGACACCAAAGAGAAAATAATTTTTTTTTTCCTTGAACATTATTGGAGATGGTCACCAGCTCCTTGACAATGCCCTGCAATTTACACAGAATACTGGATTGCGCTTGCTAGTCAGTCTTCTTAGCCATCCATCAGCTGTTTGCTACATCTTTCTTTTATTGACTTCAGATAAATTCATGTGTTTCCAGATATTTCTTGCTGTGGTTACAAAGTTACATAGTTACATAGTAGGTCAGGTTTAGAAAGGTCTATCAAGTTCAACCACTAGGGAAATAAACGTATCCCAGATATAAAACCCTATAGACACAGCTGGTCCAGGGGAAGGCAAAAAACTCTGGTACGATTTGCTTCGCCAGGGGAAAAAAATTCCTTCCTGATTCCATGAGGCAATCGGATGTTCCCTGGATCAACAGTCACTGTTATTTTTATTTTAAAGCCTTAATACCCAGTTATATTCTGTGCTTCTAGAAAACATCCAGCTTTTTCTTAAAGCAATCTATAGTAGTTGCTGAAACTACTTCCTGAGGAAGCTGATTTCACATTTTCACAGATCTTACAGGGAGAAATCCCCTCCTTATCCGATGCTTTAAATGCGCCTCTCCAACTCTCCAATGCGAGATACCAGAAGGGCGACTTGCTCACATCTGTCACAGCGGTATTCACCTAGGAGCTGTTGCTCTATTTGCGCATACATATGTGCACTGAACAATACCTTCCACCTTGCTGCCACCCATTTTCCCAGTTACAATGTTTGTTTTAAAGGAGTTATAAAGTTTACCTACAGTTTGTAGTTACTATAAGGATTCAACTCCTTTTCTTTTTCAAAACTCCTGTTTTATAACTCCACTTGATTCCAAGCCACTTTTTTCACCAGCCAAGAGTTAGCAAGTGGTGCTTGATCTGGATATGTTCCCTTTTTGTCCCAGAGTCATATGCATATCACTTTACCACTACACCACCAAAGGGTTATTGCAGTACCCATGAGGAAGCAGACTAGATCTGCGAAACGCATCAAGTCACTCATATCCACAAATTTGTAGGCTGTGTGACCAATGTTCTATTTCTGGTAGTAGTAACAATGTGTCTAGTGGCCTTTATGTGTATGACCCTGCTGTTAACTTGATTTTATTCATTGTTATGTACTGTACATCCTTATAAATTTAGTTTTTGATAATACAATTATGTTTTTTTTAATGCTTATTGTTCTAAGTTTTATTGTTCCCACTTTGGGTCTCCTTTGAGTGTTTATTTGCTCCAAAAGAATAAAACCACAGTATATGTGGTATATAATAAAAAAACATAAAGATTTAAAGGATGTTTTGTACCATAAAGTTTGTTTATTAGACATATTTTATTGAGTCCATAGTATATTAAGAATGCAGAGTAATTAACAGGACTTGACAACCGACACGTTTCACCTGTATAAAGCGTCTTCAGGGGAATTTTACAAATAGAGCACATCATACGCGTACATGTACAATATTCAATGGACTAGAAATTTTTTTTTTATCTATTATAGTGTAGATCTAGATTTTTACTTAAATCTAGATCTATACTAAAAAGAGAAAAAGATACAAGAACAGGCTAAATATCGCATCATGGCTGTACTAAAGGGAATATGCGTGTAGTAGATGGAAACTTGTTGTGCAAAAATATTCTATACATAGGTATAAAAGAAAATCATAAATGCACTGTAAAATACTCTATATTATAGTAATTCATAAGTGCACTGTAATATTTCCTATATTATGGGTATATTGTACATGTAATTATTAGGTAATGACATTGAAGTTAACCACTCATATGACTGATACCATATTGTCTATTGATTATGTGTGACACACTTTTAATAGCTAAATATTTTTCCAATTTATTTTAAGCAATACAGTTTAAAAACTCGCTTACCAGTTTTTCACACTGGTATCAGTGTGAGGGTTAATGAGGTTTAGACTCGTGGGTATACACTCCTGAAAAGTGTGAGAAGCTCTAGTAGGAATTGAAATCCCTGTTTGTAACGGCTCTAAACAATAACCAGATATATACTGATTTTCATAACATAAGGATAATAGAGCTCTGCTGATCTCACCACGTAAGGGTGTTATCGTCTGCCAATGACCATCTGGCAATTTAGTGAGAGTGTGCACTAGGGAGAGCAGGTATTTATCCAAGTCAGTGTTTCTCGATCTTTTTAACATGAGGGAAGCCTTGAAATAACTTTCAGGTCTTCGGGGAACCTCTACTATAATTATAATATCCACAGCTTACAGTACATTAGTATAGTTGTCAGTGGGATAAATACCTCTTACATTGCTGACCAGTGAGAAAACGTGAGTGAGTCAGTGAGGCACAAATTGTTCATTGCTCAAAGAACCCACTACCAACCTCTGGAAGAATCCTAGGATTCTACATACGCCTGGTTGAGAAACACTGTTGTGTAGAGGATGGACGATTTAAAGTTCAGCAGTGATAAAAGGAATTTACTGTAGTTTACAAAATGAACCAGTAGATGACGCCTATATGCTGATTCAACTAGAAGATAATACAGTTTAACTGTTTAAAGTCCAGCTAGTTAAATCTACTCATGGTATTACTAGAAATCTGAGTAACTGTGGTCAAAAACAAAAGGGGGAGATTTGAAACAGATAGGTATATTGCTTCTTTTAAACAGTGTAGTAATAATCACTTCCTGAAAATATTAGAACTTTGCTTTTGTAATGTGATACTATTCAGTAGTTTCTAAAAGGGTGCTGCAATGCGTTCTGCGTGGAGCTTAGGATGGCATTGTATTCAGTGTACCTCAAGTCCCCCCAGTGGTGCTATTGGAGGTAGTTGCCTGTCAACTCTCCAGTTGCATGGGGCAGAAGGTAATAAGGATAATGCCTTTGTTTTTTTCTGGCATCCCACCAACCACCCAGGGCTGGATTTAGTGTTCCCTAGACCAGCTAGCTTGTCCCCCCAACCAACAGATTTTGAGGCTGTCACACACAAAACAAAGCAGGAGGAGGGGAGAGAGGTGGGTAATTGGGAGAGGCAGATATGGGGGAGAGGGGAAAAGGAGAGAAAAGAGAAGGGAGTAGAGGGAGAGTATGAAGGAGGAGAGAAAGAGACATACAAGAGAAAGGGAGTAGGGGAAAGGAAAAAAGGATGAGAGGAGGGAGAGGGAGGAAAGGAGGAGACAGACAGGGTGTTTAACAGAGAGAGGAGGGAGAGGGGAGAGGGAGAGCGAAAGAGAATAACCTCCCTAGCGGTCTAATTCTATGCAAATTTCCATGCAAAAAGCGGTACAATTTTTTGCATGGAAATGTATTTTTCATTGTAGGCTATAATTCTTAGGCATAACTCACCGATATTTATTAAATGTAATACATTTAATAAAAAACTTTAAATAACAAAACAAAAATCAGTTAAAAAATATTAAGTGTACAGTAGCATGTATATTATATATATATATATTATAAATATATATATATATATATATATATATATATATATATATTATATGAATATTTCTTTGTATTGGACTCAATAGAGCTATTTCGTATTGAATCCAATACAAAATATTTTGAATTTCCTGCTGATCAGCCGCCGGCACCGCCGCATGCACCAACGTCACCGGGAAACCCCAGAGATCGCCGCTGCATTTGCCGGCTGGGGATCGAGAAGAAAGGAAGTGTCCCCAGGACCTGCAGGGACCAGCAGGATGACGGGGGATGACAACGGAGCAAGATAAGTGTTTTTTTTTTTTTAGTTTAAAGCTCCCCCGATTGTGACTTGGGATTAGCGCTATTCGCAGGTAAAATCCACCCCGAGACACACTCGGGAATACCGCTAGGGGGGTTAAGGAGGGTAAAAGAGAGAGGGGAATGAGAGAAAGACAGGGAGAGCAGTTATAAGGGAGAAATAAGAGAAAGAAATGAAGAGGGAAAAGATAGAGACAGGGCAAAAAAGGAGGGGGAAGAAAGAGAAAGAGAGGAAGGGTAGGGGAAAAGAGAAAGAAGAAAGGAGGGATAGAGAGAAGAGGGAGAAGCGAGAGAGAGTTGGGAGAAGAGAGTGAAGGGGGAGAGACAGAGACAAAAATGGAGGAAGGGGGTGGGGGGAGATAGGAGTGATACTTTCAACACAAATGTCACCCTGCATAAAAATCTGTCACTTTGTACATCCTGTTACTTATCAGCCAGCACCAGCTAATTCCAGTTCCACATAGAGATGCTGTATTGCTGCCCCCTAGTGGTCATGCCACCCTAGGCCAAATCTATTGATTTGATCGAAAATCTGTTGGTAGTAATTGTAACAATGCCCAAAGCTAAATGGTTACCAGCTTTAGAGATTAAGGTAGTATCTCCACAGCGCGTGTTCCAGGTGAAATGTGTTGGTGCTTAGGCCATGCAACCAAGATGGCTGCTAACAACAGTCTGCCTTTGAATTATGGACTCCAGCTTTGGAGTATTTTGTGCAGGGAGAACATCTATTTAAACGTGCCCTGGACTCCACAGCCTTCTCCCTATGCAGTCTAGTAATGCATGTATGGGACATGTACAATTTATGTGGAGAATGGAGCTGGATTGTGAAAGCCCTAGAAAAATACAGAAGCAAATCTCCACCCCCAGAAAAAAACATTGTTTTAAAAAAAGCAGTAGTGGTTTTGGCTTGATTTATATATATATATATATATATATATAGAGAGAGAGAGAGATTGATTAAGTTTGCAAACTTTTATCAGAACAAACCACAAGATTTCTAGAACAATGTCCTTTACACAAATGAGTAGAGATGTTTGGTCATAATGCACAACGCCACCATATACAAGATATATCGACATTTCATGCCAAGTGTTTCACACCACAAGGAAGACTTAAACAATTTCAGAATCTGCTAAGTGCCAGTCATCACTGCAGCCATCCATAAAAGAGGGGCACAGCAGCACAAAGTACTCTTTGTGGTGCTGTACTGGTCAGGAAGGGGCGGTTTAAAAACAGCTAATGCAGAGAGATAGGTATAGGAGACCTGTCAGTTAGGTAGGGTAAGATTGCAGCATTTATAAGGGCAAGGGTGGGATAGAAGTAACACTTCTACTGTGATAGATGGGGTCATTAAAATAGAATATAGAAATTACAAATAACATTTAAAAAGGGTACACAGTATTTTCCTAGGTCATATTCTTTTCTACCACTTCAGAGAAAGTAGGGATTAAAAGAAAAAGGAAAAGAATGAAATTAGATAGATAAAGAATGATATAAGAATATATTATTTTCATGGTCAGATTTTTTCCTACTGCTAATTAGAAAAACTGAGGAGTGAAAGAAGGGATATACAACGTTTCAATGTTACATGCTCTCCTACTGATAATTAGGAAAATTGGGGACTTAAAATTTAAAAAAAAATTAAATAAAAGGAGGTGTAAAATATTTGTTTCCTTTGCAATTGTTAAAACCTCTTGCTAAAGATGATCAGAATTCCTGAATTATGAGTCCAACTTTTTGTCCAGGAAAAATAATTCCAACTTTTTTATTGTTGTTAATATGAAAGCTGAAATGTCAAATTTTCACTGTAATTGCTGGGGATTTTGGGGGAGCCCATGGGACAATGCCCCAAAAGAATAAAATGAGGAATAATCATTTTTCTTAAAATGTAGGTTATTGCAAAGCCCCTGAGCAAAGTGTTGTCACCAAAACTGCAGGGAAGGGGGTCAGGGGGATGTATAAGAGCATTTCTCAAGTGAAATTTATTTTAAGTATTTTTTTTAAGTAAAAAAAGTTTATTTAGCAATCAAGAGGTTACAGCACATCTGAATGTCATTTATTAGCAGCTCAAAGCTTTCTGATACAATTGTTTTTTTTCTTAAATCAATTTAGAATAGTTTCAATAAGAGTGACACTTTCACACATTCATAAATTCCACTGCAGAAAAACCTATTGTATCTTGAAAAGACAAGTGCAGTACAAATGAATACTACGTTAAACAATGATTAGTATTAATTTTAAATGGGGGAAGTTTCAGCTGCTCAACAACGTCAACTATGTATAAATTAAATTATTCACAAAATCAATCTATCCCACAACACCAAAAATATAGTATGACCATAAAAATTTAAATGAACTTAATGGATCACTCCTCACTTGTTGCAATGAATATTGTGATTTTGTACATTGTGGAAAAAAAATTGAATGTGTGTGTTTTATTGGTGAATTATCAATAAACGATTGTTTGATTTTAAGTCCATTTGTATGTAATATTTCCCTAAAATACTATTTCTATGTTCTGTGTTTGTAAAATTACCGTATTTTTCGGACCATAAGACGCACTGGACCATAAGACGCACCAGTTTTTTGGAGAAGGGAAATGAAGAAAACAAAGATTCTGAAACAAATAGTGTCCTAAAATATTTTATGTGCATTAAAAACCAACATCACAGTCATAAACACAT
>NC_092868.1:26301452-26317448 GCF_032062135.1 Pyxicephalus adspersus | reverse complement strand
CTGCATCTCACTACAGATACCAGCAAGCAGAGCTTCAGACACTGGGTGAGTATTTCCTTTCAGTTGTAATCCGATTGTCATACAATGGATGACAATCGGATTGCAATATAACATTTGTTTACATTGTGTTTGTGTTTGTGTGCTGTGAGTGATCTTCAGCACGCTATTCAGGGAACACAGCATGACTTTGTCAGCCAATCATGCTGAGAGTGGGAGGACGCCGGGAGCAAGATACAGGAGACAGTCACTCTGGCCGCGCTGAACAGGAGACAGGACGGGACAGCAGCTGGGAAGGATACATTTTGATACATTTGGACCATAAGACGCACGGACTTTTTCCCCCCACTTCTGGGGGGAAAAAAGTGCGTCTTATGGTCCGAAAAATACGGTAATGAAAAATGTTTATACTATGGCTGGAAGTTGTGGTAAAACTATTTTTACTATTTAAAACTAGACCCTTAATTATACTTGACACCACTGTATTTCCTTAATAATATAAATGGGGCAGCCAGCATAGGTGTCTCCTCCTTTATCCATAAAAAGATTGTCAGTAAACTGGTTTGACAAAAAAACAGACCCCTGCCTACCCCCATTGGTAGAGAGGGCCTTATCCCTACAATATAATCCTTGTGTTTGGGGATCTACAGGTGGAAAGCCTTTTTGGAATCTGAAAGCCCCTTTATTAAAGGCCCCCTAGATATATGCCTCTGTATGGGTATTTAATTACCTGCTTGTGATGGTAAATCTTTTGCTGTGTAAACATATGAAAATAACATATGACATATGTAAACATATTGGAATGAGCCAAAGGAAATGGGGCACTCAATCAATGAAGAAACATGAATGGGAAAAATACTGCACCCAGTAAATCCTACTGCTTCCTTATCATTGTCCATCCAGATATCAAAACATTAAAAAAGAACAAATATTGGTGTTGTTACTTCTAATACTGGGGGTCAGTTATCACAATGACAAGAAATGTATGGTATAGAGGTACAGAAAGGGGAATCTTTACCTCTCCTGCAGAGCCCTCACTTAATAAATGATAACTAGAAGTATTCTTTTGCTGCAGAAAATATATTCCCTACCACAACCCACTTCCTTTTTAGAGGATATTGGCCTTTCCGCTTTCATTAATATTCAATTGCTGTTTTCGCCAGCCCAGCTTCTTCCTTATTTCACCTAACTACATAACCTTTTCTGTAGCTACCTATGGAGGAAGGAAGGGGAAAACTGTAGGTTGTCACAGCTCTGAGTGTGATATGGCTGCTGGCAATTTAGTCAGGGTAGCAGTGCCCAGCAGCAGTCACAGGCCTTTTGACTATTTATACAAGAGAGACTTATTTTAAATGAATAACATGCAAAAGTTACATTAAATACAATTATTACTCATAAAATCTTATGTTAAGATTTTTGTTGAAACAAATAGTCTGAAAACAAGGTCTCTTTAATAATACTTAACAATGGCAAAAGATTGGCCAGATCACAGTCATATACTGTAAGTGAACCAAGGAGAATACTATTACAACCCGTCATCCTGAAATTGCTAAGACTATTGCAGAGCAAAAGTTTCAGTTTTATTTCATTTCCAGACAAGGATTATATTTAAGGAATCTAAATAGCTACCTTCATAAATATATATATATATATATATATATATATATATATATAAATATATATTCAAATGCAATTCAGAAATAAAAGTGAACAATTGATGTACTTATAGGTGGGTATGTAATTTTAAACTTTGGATTTAGATATAGCACCAGGTCCTGTCCTATAAATGAAAGTTCAGTTGAGAGCTGACATAAGCACTTAAATGTAACTGATTTTAGTAAACGTTAACAAAATTGGTTTAGTTCCACTTTCAGTTCTTCTGAATCACTGGCCTGAAACATATAAGGATTTCTGATATGAGTTTTACTCGAAAATAACACATACATGGTAAATTCAGATAATTCATTACATAAAACCTTTCATTTATTAAATACATTTTTTTTAAAGAACTGCCTAGTGACATGATGCCTTGTGCTTTATCTAGTGTTTAGTGCTGTTCACCCTTCTAAAGCAACATTAGGAAAGTCAACTTCACACTCCAGACAAAAAAAAAGACAATAGAATTAAACTTGAGCATAACAGCACAAACCAATGAAACCATGCATTGAGTAACGTATTATTAGACTTCCCAATCATTTCACAAAAAGGAATCAGTGATGACTGGGTCTAAGACAGAAGATTCTGAATATTTAAACTTTCAGCATTTTCTGATTATATATTTATTGTATATATTTGTTTAATGTTGCATTTATATTCATTACATAATTTTAGCTACTTGTCTATCAGTGACTATAGGTGACTATAATTGAATCTGTCATTTTCCGCCATATGAACTTCCTGACTTTACACAGAGAGGGCCTGATTTATTAAAGTTCTCTAAGACTGGAGAGAATACACTTTCATCGGCTAAGCTAGGTTATCCAGCGAACCTAGAATGAATATGGTACAGGATTCCAAACATTTGCTAGCAAATAGCAAATGTATTTAAATAAATCCATTCCAGGTTTGCTGGATCACCCAAGTTGATCCCAAGTTTGTAAATATTATTCCCCCCTTTAGCGCAAACAGCCAACACTAATGACTCTTATTCCTGGTTGTCAATGACAGTTTGGGTCTCCACAAATAATCTGAAATTTGAACAATTCCCAGTCATGAGACCACTACATGAGTGGCATATGTTGTAAAGCTACTGTAATCAGATAACAGTATTTGAAAATTGTTTTACCAAACAAATTAAAAAAATCAATTTTAAATATACATATGCATTTTACAGCAAAAAAAATGTAAATGGGCCTGTTACTGTAACAGTGTACTTACTGAAAGCTTTATATTTACCAAAATAAAAACAAAATGAATTTAGATATGCAAGTTCATCATAGTCATTGACTATTCAAGTAATTGGGTATTTGGCATCAGTGCTCCCTGATCATTAAAGTAATGAAACTGAAATACAGACAGACATTGCCATAGTAAATTATAATTTATTAGTTAGGACCCCCACCTGAGCTTGCAGCAAAAACTGTGGCTTACCATGGGGTCTGAAATGGCTTTATGAGAGCAGAGTGAGCAGAGAGATGGATGGAAAGAGAAGACACCACTGAATTTCCTAACTATAACAGAGAAAATTGTGTCATTTATCACCATCCACCTGGACCCATATATACTGTTGCACGAAGATGTTAAAATATACAGAAACCAGTGTATTGTACTGGTGAAAGAACAGACCAAGCTGGGCATTGCTAACTGTTATATTTACAAGCTATACGGTGGATTTGTATTGTTTATGCCCTTGTTGAAAAAAAAAAAACTTTATTTCCCTGCTGTTGTGACACAACAAAAAGTAAGAAACAAAAGTTCCCCTAGTGGGATCATGGTAACCAAAAAATGGCGGAAGATGTAATCCTTTTTTGCATAACCCCGCTAAAAAGGAATTGCACCCAACATTATAGTTATTGTACAGTAAGTTTAAGAATAAGGCTTGTTCAGACCTGTGATGTGCATTTTTTCCTGGACAACTAAAATGCACAGCTAGGTGTCCAGGATAATTTGTAGGCTGTATAGATGTTTTAAAACCTAGTTAAAAACTAGGTGCTAGGCAAAAACACCTGTACAGGCAGATCAAGCCTTTTTTAGGTGTTTTTAAATCTTTCCCATTCAAGTCTATGGAGGGGGCAAACGTTCCTGGACCTTGTATTGCGTATCCAGAAGTCTTCATTGAAATGCTGCTGCCTCCTGCCACCTGTCAAATAAAGGATAATGAATGGGCCTATTTGATCTTGTTTTTGAGCACTAAAACCAGCTTAAAAATGCTTGAAAAAAACTCAGGTCTGAACAAGCCCTATTACTGTGTTTTACGCAGCTTTTCATGCCCAATAGTGTGGTCATAATTAGTGTTGGTCGAATAGCTCACTATTCGATTTGGCAGATATTCGTTCGAATATAGCAAAAAAATTTGGGTGGTCGAATGTCAAAACCGAACACCAATAAAGTCAATGGGAGGAAAAATTTGGGTTTTTTTCAGCACTGTGTAGAGCTTCTACAGCCTCCAAACAGGTGTAAAAAGATACATTATAAAAGGATACATAAAAAGATACATTATAAAAAGATACATAACACTATTACATACCCCTGTACTTCACATGAAGATTAAAGAGCACCTGTCAAATCAATTTTAGGCTAAAGCTTAGGTACACACTTCCAATAATTATTGTTAGAAAATGAATGATTACGACCGATCAACGATTATGCACGATTATACTTGAACAATCATATTGTGCACACATCTGTACATGCTGTAACAATATGATCGTTCATATATAATCCACCAACAGTGTCCACACGCTAGATACAATTGTTTGAACGATGCAGGGAGGGACATGTAAAGGAGAAAGTGTACCGCAGAAACATGCACAATCACTGTGCGACACGATACTGTACACACGATAGATAGTGAAAGATCGTCGGCCAATCAGATCCACCGTGGCGGTCGTTCATTTCCAACGACAATCCTCGTTTGTCGGCATCCTTGGTCACTTTTTTTTGGCCAATGGGTTGTTCATCGGTCGTTCGTCAGTCGTTTCTAACGATAATTATTGGACGTGTGTATGCAGCTTTAGTCTACACGGACGGTTTCCCCAGCGTTTAACCTGAGGCTTTTTAAAGCCCATGTTTGAAGTCCCCATGCATTCCCATAGGCTAATCTACACCAGGACGTTTCCTTCAGGCACGTTTTTGAGCATTATCTTAAACGTTGCTTGCAACATTTAAAAAATTAAAACGCTGGATAAACGCAGGAAAACGCTTCCATTGATCTCAATGGAGGCTTTTTCAAGTGTTTTTAAGCTTTTATGAAAGCTTCCAATGAAAACAATGGGGGCTTTTATAAACATTTTTAGCAGGACTTTGGAATCTGGAAGCCCCCTTTAATAAGGAGACTCCCAGATCTCCACCGCAATCAGCGGAGCTTTACTATGCTGACAGCTCTGCTCCCTTGATCGCTCCTGCAGCGCTAGAGGAGCTGTGACATGTATTACACATACAGAATACATGTCACAGCTCCTCTAGGGCTGCAGAAACAAATAAGTGGAGCAGAGCTGTCAGCATAGTAAAGCTCTGCTGATTGCTCTGCTCCCTGATTGGCTGAGGAAAGGAAAACCCTGATGATGCTTGAGCTGTCATCAAGGTTTCCTATTTCTCGGCCAATCACAGAGCAGTAGAGGTATGAATGGAGATAGTATCTCCATTCAACCTCTATTGCCCTGGTATTGCCTGTGGTTACAGCTAATTGAAGGCACCTGCTTTCAATTAGCTGTGACCGCAAAGTTCCCACGGTCCAGGAATCCCACAATGACATTATGATTCATAATGTCATTGTCGGATAACCTGTAAAAAATAAGTTTAAAAACAAGTTTAAAATAAAAAACACATACAAAATTAACAGTTTAAGAGAAAAAAAAAAAGCCATATTCAGGTCGAATATAGGGACAACCCGAATTCGAACATCAACACTAGTCATGAACTGCTTGTCTTACTGTTAGTATTGATTTAATAATTCAGGAAGATGAAGCGGTCACACCTGGCCTGATTTCGTAAAGCTCTCCAAGGTTGGAGAGGATACACTTTGATCAGTAAAGCTGGGTGATCTAGCAAACAAGGAATAGATCAGGTCCCAGATTGAAAACATTTGCCTGCAATTGACTTTGAATAAATCAATTCTAGGTCTAGGTTTGCTGTATCACCCAGCTGTCCAGCAGTGGACAGAATATCTGTTTTATGGGCCAAATGTGCATTTAGTCTAATTTTTGAATTCAGCAGATGGAACTGTCTATCAGATGTGGTCATGTTACATGGAAATTAGGAAGAACCATGGATCTCATAATTCTTGTATTACAGTGAAAGCCATAAATCCACAGGCAGGACTCATTTGTAATCACAAGCAATAAATACCAAGCAATAGACTGACCTTAATTTGTTAACTGGAAACTAAAAGACATATAAGATCAGGCTGTGTAGATAGGTGCTCAACTACAAATTGTGTTTTTTAATTTGTTGTTTATTTCCAAAATAAACATTTATATATTACCGTTTCTTAAAAGTATTGCTTTAATTACTTGCCTTTTTTGATTAAAAGTTTGGATGGGTTTTAAAGACAAGTTAAATTGTTACACATTTAAAATGTCCAATGGATCACACATCCTTTTACCTTAAAAGAAACTGTGAAGGACAAATAAAAGACAAAAAGCATATTGGATTGATACAAATTGTTGTTTATTTATTTTAAAAAAAATTCAATCCTAAACAAAGGAACAATCCAAAAGATGCAACTCAGTTATTAGTTAAAAATAAAACAACCTTACCCACACGTGAGCTCTATGTGTTGGGGATGTAGTAAGCACACGGGCACTCTACTACGCATCTTCTGGAGCTGCCCTGTACTGGTATCTTTTTGGGTAGGGGTGGCAAAGATTGTTAACAAGTTGACAGGGATATCTATTGAGGACAGACCAGAGTTAGCACTATTACCTGTGTCTGCATAGAAGCGATATAAACGCTCCCCACTGCGCCACTTACTGAATGCCGCTAAGGCATGTATTCCCCCGCTATGGAAGCATACTGCCTCTCCTACAATTAAACAATGGATCACCAGAGTGAATGATATACAATATATTGAAGAATTACCAAAACAAGAGGAGCAACCATCATAGAGACCGGTACGCACCTGAGTTTACTGGAATGATTTTAAGAGCTCTGTTGACTATAGACTGTTGCTTTGCCCTTCTGACTAATTTTACAAAGATTTTTTGGGCCATTTCCTGCCCCTACCTCCCTTCCCTCTACCACTCCCTGTCTTCTCCTTTGTGTCCCCCTTCTCTTTCCTTCTTTTACTAATATTTTTTTATCTTTCTTCCTCTTTTCTTTTCTTTCTTTCTCTATCTATTTTTGAAAGATCAGTCAAATTTTTTGACTAGTGCACTTACCTGGTAGATGATTGTTACATAAATGTCTGACACCATACAAATGTATTTTGCTGTATATATATTTTATGTTGTTTTATGATACTCTGTGTCGGTCGGTATTTATAGAGCCTGTGCATTTTTATTATGCTCTGTATTATGTATCACATTAGTTTTGTATCATATGTTTGCATAATTCTTTTGACCTTGTTTTATTGTTGGTTGCTTATAAAAATAAAATAAAATTAAATAAAAAAGCCTTATATATTCTGGTAAATGAAAAAATAAATGAATAAATTTAATACAAAATGAGCATTGCAATAAGAAAAATAAATAATAAATTTATTTTATTTTGCAAAGATAAATTGTGTTTTGAAGTTTCAGGTATTCTATATACCCGAGTATAAACCAAGAGTTTTTTTTTACCTAAAAAAACACTTTTGAAAAAGAATCTCAGGTTTGTACTCAGGCCACCGGATGCTGTTGTGCATCTGAGAGGATTACATGATGCATACCATTTACTTGTACTAACAAAAATGCACAAAAAATAATTTAAGAGCATCTGACTCTTCATAACCAATTCAAAAGTACAACATACTTTAACCTGTAAAAAGGGGGAATAGATAAACAGACTGAGCCCATGTAATTTATTTTTCCTCTTATGTTTTAAAACATACATACAATGGATTTATTCACAAATAATGTTGTTGGTATTTATGTTGATTACTGTTTTGAATGTTAGCACTGACAGTTGCATTTTGTGCCCTGGGTTTATACTCAAGTCAATGTAGTTTCTAGATCTTCAGGTAAAAATAGGTAAAAAAAGGTAGGTGGATCAGTTTACGTTTCAGTACATTTGGCATAAAACTGTTGTTCCGTGGTTTCTAATGATTAATATGAAAATATAAAACTGAAGCTCAGAATGCATTTTCTTTTTTTGAAAAGGTACAAATACTATTTTTTTCAGCAGGCCATACATGAAGGTTCTTATTTAGCAATGTCAAGAAAAAAATCTGCATCAAAAATGCACTTTGCATGCAAGTTTTTAGAGATATACAAGCATGTGACAATCCATTGTTCATCCACTAACATTTTACAAACTGTATGTACAAATTTACAAAAAAAAAAAAAAAAAAATTGGTATGTATATTATCATTTGCCTCTGTCATCCAATGATCTTATGTTGGCATACAAAGCTGGTATCTCGATTAGGGAAGTGCCAAATGATGATACTAGTATATCCTTTGTTGTTGATAATCAGTTCTTTTGAATTACTCTTTTCCTCTTCTAGTAAATTCCAGACAAAGATGTATCACCCGATTCTGACCATGTAGAAGACCTTGTTGAAGGTAGTCTTCTGACATACTTTGCAACAAGATGTGGACACAGTTTTGTGCGAGCCAGTAGTTCAGCTAGGTTACGTCTGAATTTTTCTCCAATAAAGACATAGAGCACGGGGTTCAGGCAGCTGTGAAAGTAGCAGAGGCCGGATGTAATGGACAATGCAATATCAGTGTTTTTTTGAAAGCTACAGTTACTTTCAAAGCTCCCCAGCATGTTCAGTGTGTCCAGGAGGGCTACAATATTATATGGTGTCCAACACAAGAAGAAGGCCATCACAACAGCAATGATTAATCGGAGTGCTTTGTGTTTCCTAAACCCTTGGGATTTAAGCAGGGTAACCACAATATGTGAGTAACAAAACAGCATGCCAGAAAAAGGTAGCAAAAAACCCAAGGTGTGATATAAAAATGCCATCGATGCTTTCCAGTTTTTGGATGTAGATGGGGGAAAGTATGGCTCACACTCAGTCATGTTTGTACGGGCCTCAAAGTTTACAGAATAATAAAAGGCGTCAGGAATACAAAGTAGAATGCAGGAGCACCAAATTGCTAAACAACTCCAATGGACAACGTGCAGTCTGTGCTTCTTGTAGATTTGGACAGCAAATACTATGGAGAGATAGCGATCAAAGCTGATACAAGTAAGAAGAAAGGTGCCAGCATAGAAATTAATTTTGAAGACAGAGGCAACAATTTTACAAAAGGCACCACCAAAAATCCAACCTGAAGTTGCTTGTACTGCCCAGAATGGTAGAGTGACAGCAAGTAATATGTCAGCAACAGCCAGGTGTAAAATGAACATGTCCGTACTCTGTATTTTCTGTGTACGCTGAGACAGCATGACCACTATGACCAGACTATTTCCCACCAATCCAAGGATAAACATAATTGAGTAAAACGTTGGCACAAAACGTTCATCAAAGAACTTAGTCTCCTCTTGGTTGCAGGGAACCACATCTTCGCTGTCCGAGTATGGTGAATATCCAAAAGTGATGTTCTCCAAATCATCCTAAAATCCAAAAAAAAAACAATTATAATTAAATAAATTACATGACTGTGGCACGACAGAGCAACCTCATCCAGCAATACATCCCCTCCGCCCAACTGTTTCACCCTTTAATAATTAGCACACACACAACAATAGTGGTTAATGGCCTGTAGGCAATTTATTGCAAATTTAAAATAACTTCTTTCTATAACAATTTATGGTTAACGGTCCTCGAGAGTGTCCTACCACTAACCCACAGGAATCTTGGGAACGATATCACAATTATTTGCAGCCCCTACCCCTTAATATTCCAACCATGGCTTTTCCACCACATTCAGGAAAATCCACACCAATCTGAATCCACACCAAGTGGATCTCCCACCCACTGATACTACCACCAAAGACCACCTTCCCTTGAGGACCTTTCCACCACCTCAAACCCTTATTCTACAACCGGGCAGGCAGGTCAGAAAACCTTTCCTTCTTTCTCTGTCCCACCAGAAAGCTATACCACACCTCTAACGGTCCCACACTTTTATCCCTTTAACCCCTCCTATCCTTTACATCTATTGTTAATCATTTACTGTCTGCTCCCTGTCCCCCCACAGTCGTGCAGACCTTACTCTATCATTCCCTTTGTTCCTTTGCTCCAGGCCTGATTACAAACAATATTTAGTATTACTAACATACTCTGACAGGTAAACATATTTAATTACATTTTGGTAAGCTTTAAAGTAGAGCTAAATACATAAAACAAACTTTTTTTAACAAAAGTACTGCACAAGATATTATTATATGTAAATAGGATGCTGTGCATGTTATGCTGAGAACCGAGGCCAGTGTTGGGGACAAAGTAAGTCTTGCACACATGTGAAGTTACTTTACTGATGACCATTCAATGGCCAAAGAAGAGCACTGCAGGACCCCGAGGAATGGTAGATAAGACAGTGGCAGTAGGGACAGAGTGAACCTGAACCTTCCATCGTTATAGGAAGGCACTTCATGTGTGATAATTATTACAGGTATTCACTGGACATAAATTTAACTTTACAATAATAGGAAGACTGTCAGTGCTATCTAAATAGGGATAGAAAGATTTTCCATGAGCCGTTTTTCCACGAAAATTGCCCAATTACACTTCAAAAGATTGTTCGACAAAAAATTGTGAAAACTACAGGTAATTAATTGTAGTCAATAGGGAAAATAAAATTAGAGTGATTTTAAATGTTATTAAATATTAAATATTATTATTAATGCACAATATTTATATAGTGCTGACATATTACTTAACCCTTTACAAAGTCCAAAGTTATGCCACTAGCTGTCTCACACAAGGGGCTCATAGTCTAATGGCCCTGCCATAGTCATATGTCATTAATCCAGTCTAAGATCAATTTTAGAGGGAAGCCAATTAAGCTAAATGCATGCTTTTGAAATATGGGAGGAAACTGGAGTACCCAGAAGAAAACCCAAGAAAACATGGGAGAACCTGTAAACTCCATGCAGATAGTATCCTGGCTCCAATACTGGAGAAGTTACACTTTCGTCAGTGAACCTGGGTGATCCAGCACTAGATAGGCAGTGTGTTTTTTTCGAGAGGTTGGTTTGTTCCTCAAGGAAGTGATAGTAATAAATGTATATTATGAGCAGTGATATTATAAGTGGTGACAGGAAGAAAATTTCAAGTAGGGAAAAGTGGAGGACTGCTTTACAGTTGCATTTTTATTTATTATTAATAAAGTCTCATCAACAATGATGGTTTACCAATTTACATACTGTATATGCTTTCTAACATACATCATTTTTATGAGGTCATCCTAGAGAAATGCAACTCATTCTTTAGCTGACATATGCTGTATAAGGCAAAATGCTAGCTCAGCATTGGTCAAACATTGGCCATTGCCTCTTTTGGAATTTAATACACAGCTATGCACCATGAAGTATGGCTTTGAATATAACTGCCTGGGCAGAAAGAGGGAATAATACAAGGACTTCATGAAGAAGTTATGGGATGGTCAACTTTAAAATGTATACCCTTTGTTTGCCAATTCTGTGCAAAGTACAACACATTCACACCTTTCCTTCATTTTTTCACTGCTCCATTCAGATGCTGGGAGCAACAAAAAATACCCAACGATTTAGGGTTTAAGTGAGCAAATCGCTCATGATACTTGTGATTGAGGAGTCCATAGAGAGACCAGGAAAAGGGGGAGAGATGAACATTTTTTAGTGCCCTGCATGGGCAAGGATCTCCTAAATTTTTGCATATTATTGGATTGCATTTTATTGTAATATAGAAAAGTCCCATTGGTTTCTTCTGATTTTCAAAAAAGACAAACTAACCTGAAAATAAAAAATAATACCTACCTTTAATTCTGCAAATCCTTTCCTCCTCCTCCGCTGGAGTTGTCCTCGATCGGGTCCCGTGCTGCCTGGGACTTCTCCTTCGTCACGGAGCCATCTTCTTCTGTCTCCTTCTTTCTTCTGGATACATCACCTGATCTCGCACTCGCAGGTGTGAGATCGGGTGACGTAGCCAGCTGTAAAAAGGAAAAAAGCATGCCGATTTCACTGCACATTTGTAAGATCGACATCTCTTTCTCCTTAATGTAGGAAAATGCTTCTTCTGCGCATGCCAGAAGGAGCAGCCAGGAGCTTCCTGGTATGCATGACGTAGGTATCCTGGGAGGCTCTGCACTCCCATTCAGTCTTGATCGCCACCAAAAAAAAGAAAGGTGTTCTAGTGAAAAAAAATGTTTTTAATTGATATAAAAGGGTTTTCTACCCTTTTATGTAAAACAAAAATTTTAGTTTAGGGTACTTTAGGCTTATCAGCCTTGGACGAACTTCATTACATCCAACATGTTTTACTCCAGACATGGGCAAACTAAGACCCCCGAGCCCTCCTGAGCCAAAAAGTTTGCCCACTCTTGCCTTAATCCCTCATAAAAAGTAACAAGTTCTGTTTTATCACCTTTGTTTGCCAGAAAAACAACAAGGCTCAACGGAGAAGCCTGTCACATTTTGGCAGCTAGGAGCTGGAAGGGACAGGGAACACTTTAGAGAAAAAAACAAGTGTAACTTTGAACTGGCAATGCTGCAAAGGCAAAAATCAGACTGCAGATTGTTGCCACCATAAGAAAGAAGTAACTAGCATGATCAACAAGTGATTTATCCATAAAAAATTTTTTAAAAACTCTTTTTTTTTTTAAATGACAATAACTAGACAAATGTGATAGCAAAGTTTTTATGATTTTTTTGTGGGGGTGAAGGGGCTACCAAGCACTGTTACGAAAATTAAAAAAAAATTAGTCTACAGCTACATACAATTACATTAAATAAAGTTTCCACTACTAAATGATATCATACAAAAAAGTTATCCATATAACCATGATGTAACCAGTAACACAAAACACAATGATTGCTTCAAGGTCATATATACAAAGATGACAAGATATATATGATAGATCATATGCGTGGATCTGGGTATTCTGGTGCACAAATGTATCCCTGACAGCTGGAAAGCTGATGTCATTCAACTTATTTAACATTTATACAGAAATAAAACAGTTTTGGCTGCACTGTATTTTAAAGACATTCTTAAATTTATATATTAGATATTGTATTACTGTTTAACCAAGAAAAAGTATTAACTGATAAAAAAACAATTCATTACATTTTTTTATATGTATCCATACATGCAATAAATATGGATACACATACGTTGTAATTACTAGACTGTTCCTAGGCATAGACCTATTCCCATATGGAAGAAAAAAATATCAATATTGGTAATACAAAATGTATGTAGAATTTCCACTTACCCCATCAAATTCATACATGATGAGCTTAACTCTTGTTTTGAGTCAACACTTATGTGGTCTAAGGTGGAAGTGAGAGTAGAAATAGTAATGTTAGAAATAGGAAGATGATTGGTGCTTTTTAAAAAGGAGGTTTCACTCTGTGTGTATGACCAAAAATGTGAGCTGCTTGTGCTAGTAATTCTGCCTTGCTACTTATTCATACTTATTACCAGTCTGAGAGCAGCAAAATCAACAAAAATTTAAGTCAAGAATATGCACACACCACCTTTTTGTATTCTTTTTTATCTTTAAGATCAATAAAAGTTAGGCCAGAAAATAGACAGAATGTTTTATTAGCATTCCAAAAGCTTACATTGACAAGTGTTATTGTGAGCAGTGTTTTCACCATGTAGGCTTAACAGAAGAAACACTGGCTGGGTAAGAGCGGCAGTGCTCATATAGTGTTCCAGGTGTCCCGGGCCTTCAGCAATCAGAAACTCTTTCAGTCCCCCAACATCAGGATACAAACTAAAATTAGTTTGACAGCTACTCCTGCTTTATTTATCAGCAACTGCCCACCTGGCTGTCAAAATGTCAGCTAAAACCAACTGTGAGCGCTTCTCTTAACGGCCAGCCATTGATACACAAAACAGGTCAAGGTGTTTCAACATGGAAGGGTCAACCCACAGCTTTTACTTTAGCATGGATCTCAGTAAAAAAAAATTCTGGTAAGTTACAATAACAACATTGTGTTTGTTGTCCGGTTAGCATTGAGTGTCAAATACAGAGAACTGTCTAAGAAACTCCAAAGGATGTAGCACAAACTGAACTTGATAAAAAGGAATTACTTCCACAGGACTAATTTGGAGACTAGCAAATAATTTTCTATACTCTTCTGATCCAGTGAGTGGTATAGTTTATAGTCAAAAATTAAGATCCATGGTAACTCTGAGCTTTGTGGAAGCTTTGTTTTGGATTTTTCCTGTTGGTAAGGAAGTACTTTGTTAGCCTTTTGTTTAGACATATTTTTCATGTTGTAATGTCAAGCATGTCAAAACAAAGAGTGTCTACTTTCAAATAAAAGGTGTTTATAAGGTCTAATGAAAACTTTATTTAATTTGCAGCAATTGTTTCTTTTTAAGGAATGGTCAGGATCGGCATCACTAAAGAACTAAGTAGGTATTTGTATACTTTTTTTTTTTTAGTAAAAATGAATTTATGTTGTAAATTGAAATAAAATTGTATTTATTTGTATTTAGAATCATATACAGAGCAGACTTAGAATTGTATTTCTGATGAATAGGTGAAACGTGTCAAGAGCAAAACCTTGTCTTAATGAAAGAGAATTGTAACAAAAAAAAAGGTTGTTTTGATGTATAATAATCAATATGGTTGCTTTTTTTTGATAATTAAAAATAAATATCACTGATGAATTTGAAACTGTGGGTCAAAAGATTCAGAGATTGGAAGCACCTAAAAAACACCCATCAAAAAAGAACATGTTGCAAATACTCTTTTATGTTCAAAATGGATTTAGGGGTGTGGTACAATTGGCTGGAAATACTCACTCTTAATTAACAAAAAGATAATTACTTTCTAAACCTAAAACAAACATTTATTGTATTGCAGCTTTCTTTAGATGTGGTGTCTGCATTAGGTTTCTTCTGTTTTTTTTTTCATTGAATAATCTTAAAATACAGTGTTTCCTTTACCCTTGTACTTTTTTATGTGTACTACATTTAAAGTAATTTTAAGTTTGCATTATCAGGCAGGTTGGTAATATTGCAGAAAGGGACATGCAATGTCCCTTCTTTAATAATGCATCTTACCCGCCTGATCGCTCTTGGTATCTGACATTGCATTCATGCACAAAGTGAGCTTTGGTTGCCAGGAATGAACACACTCCCACTAATTAAGATGGCCAAAGATTGTTCAGAAGGGGAAGAATAGAAGAAGGATAGCTGCACCCAGCACTGGAATGTGGATGGGGAGAATGTATGGGTTTAGTTCTGCTTTAGGTTTGGATTGCACTATTTCCTTTAAAGAGAATGTAGATGTGATTTACCTTGGGGCACATTTAAAGGAAGATGTACTATTTTGTTTTAAGTTCTTCATGAAGCACAAGAAATTCACAAAGTCATAAATGTTGCTGTAAACGTGCACTAAGTAAAAGCTCAGGGTTCCCTGTTTGTCCAGCAATTGTTACAATATTGGGTGTAACTGCTGACTTATCAGGATACCATCTCACGTCACCCCACAACTCCTTCCTCACAAAATACCACACACTACTAAGAAAAAGATGCTTGTGCTTTCTCACAGGAAATGGCACTGCATTTCAGGTAAGAATGACAGGTATTTTCTGTAAATTCTGAAAATGTTCTTGCCCGTAAAACCAATACAGCTACCGCATCTAAAGGATAAAATGCTGAAACATTTCTGATAATTCCTAACTTATAGGAACTTATATAACTTAAGTTAACTTAACTATAAGTTATATTACGTTATTAAAAGAGTATTTGCAATACATTATATTAGACTTTTTATATTTCTTTATTCATTGATGTAATGAAAACATGCAAAGGTTAGGGCTACAGTAACAATTTCACTTTTGGTTATAAAAGACCCCCCTCCGAGACTTAGTTCTGTCCGAGCACTAAAAACTAGATATTTCCCCATATTTCTAATTTCCTTACCATTGAAAAAAAAAGACCATTAACTCAATTCAAAATTCCTGTCCATGTAGTACTTTAGCATCCAAGCAAATAAAAACTAAACTTATGCACAAAGATTAGTTTATTGCAGGATATGTGTCACATGTACAGGTAGTCCCAGAGTTAAGGACATCCGATATA
>NC_092868.1:26289239-26301367 GCF_032062135.1 Pyxicephalus adspersus | reverse complement strand
GGTTTGCATGACTTGCCGAAGAAATCTTTTGCTAAACACAGCTGAGATTGTGGGTGATCTTAAGGACTGAGCTCTTCTTCAACATCTTGTAACTCTTTAATGACAAAGACAAACTTTGCAGCTGATTCTTTTTGCATATTAAAGCACAGCTTGTTCCAGAAGTTAATGAATGTGTAGGCTTCATAAAGTTTTTGTTTTTTCTTTGTGATTAGCTCACAGAGAGAATTTTTTACAGTAACTGACACCACACTGCCTAATAATATGTTGAGACAAACATCTGTCCTAATTGCATTTTTTAAAATAATGTTCCGACTTATATACAAATTCAACTTAAGAACAAATCTTCAGTCTCTATCTTGTATGTAACCTGGGGACTACCTGTAATGTGGACCTTTTTACATCAATAGCAGGTTGCAATAATGTACTGCTAAATCCAATGCCTAAGGAACATAGAGCTATCTTTTAATAAACACACAAGGATGTGTGTATTTTTGTGACTCTCCTGGGCCAGTTGTTTTCACTGGCAAAGCTAACGTGCAGACTGTTGACCATTACAAAAAACTAAGTAAAAAAACTTGAATCTGATGGTTGTAATCAGATTATCTGGCTTTCAAACAATTTTGTAAAACTTAGCAGGAAAGCAATGGGAGTTATCATGTTATTAGGCAAATTCCCAACACAACATGGATCTGGACAAAATTGTAAAAAAGGTCATGGTTAGGGATTATGCAAATAAAAAACAGATTCCAGGGAATCAGGCAGGCTGATTTCATTGTCAGAACAAATATTTTAGAAAACACAATTAGGGATACTAAAGTAAAAACCCAAACCATAAAGAACATGTCACAATGTATGGCTTCATCAGCCATACAACACAAATATTCCACAAAAAAGAGAAGTTTGCTTCTGGAATAGACTTTCAGTATTTCCCCATAGCAGATATTACAATAACTTTTTTTCCTCAGGGAAGTTCATTTATTGACTGAAAAGCATATGTTTGTTGTTGCAAAAGACGGGTTTGGGGTTCTGCAATAGTATACACAAATGTATTCCCTTTTTCATTGTAAAAGGAGAAAAATATGTGAATAAGTCATGGAGCACAGTGTGCACATACGTAAGCTGATATAAAGTGGGTGTAAATGTTTTGCAGTGATGTGCTATAACATATTGGGCCTGATTTATTAAAGCTGCCCAATACTGGAGAAAATGAACTATCATTGGTGAACCTGGGTGATCCAGAAAGCCTGGAATGGATCTGGCCCCGAAATAAATTTATTGGCTTACTAATAGCAAATGATTTTTAAGAAATCCATTTAAGGTTTGCTGGATCACCAAGGTTATCCCACGGTGGTCTATCTTCCCCTTGTCTTGGAGAACAATAATAAATCAGGCCCTTAGTGTCAGAATAAATGTGTCTACATAGTGAAAGGGAAATATGTGTACCAGAAAAAAAATGGGAAATGTAGCCAATCTGGATCAATAGAAACCAAAAATACTTAGACAACTGTAAATTACATTTTGAGAAAATAGCTAAATGCACATTAAATATATACTTTAGATAAATACAGGTTTATTATTTTTTTTCCAAATAATGTGTTTTTCAGTACAGCCAGTCCTTCACTTTATACACATCTGCAGCACCATGGTTTACCTCTATACCCCCAGACTGCATCACCATCTCTTTTCAGTGACCAGGGAGGTGATCTGGAATAAAGTTAAACAAAGCCTAGAACTAGAAGAGATGCCATTCTTGTTATTGATGAAAGGATAGTACATTTTTTAGTTACAGCAGGTCTACTCCAATTACAGAATTGCATGATCATCTGCATTGTCAGTAAAATGCATATTTCTAGCCCAGATATCAGTGAACCCATAGAGTAAACAAAATGTTAAATGTTTTTTGGGCTATTTGTCTTCCATGGGGTCCTCAACCACTTTAAAGAATTACTTATTTATTATTACTTATTTATTATTTATTAATTATTTGCTGCAGACAAAAAAATGAAAAAAAAATGTCTGGTCATAGGACATCAGATCTTTTATTCTCCTTGCTATAGAAAAGAGATGGTTCTTCTTTGGATGGCCATGTCACTGCTTGTGTGATGTGGAATCTCTTCAGTGTATTGAGTCAATGAGGAGTTTTTCAATTAAAACAAAAATGTAATGTAAAGTTCAAAGCCACAAACTGTAAAATGTCAGCACCAACAAACATATACTGTCAGCCAATCCAACACACTTGATCAGTAAATATAAAAAAATCACGCAGAAAAAAAAAAAAAAAACAGAAAAAGCAAGGTATATGCAATTCTTAACGTTTTCTAGGTAGACAAATTGTGGTCCTGCCACATTCCACAACCTTATTCATCCACTAATGTAATGTAAAGAATTGTTTCACTGACCAGTAGGAAGAGTATAAAGGTAGCTAGGACTAAGATTATCTTTTGCAGAAAAAGGTAACTACCCCTGTCAAGATTTTTGGATCTAGTGATAGTATTGACATGCTACGTAGCATACCATTGAATGATGACCGCTCTGTACAATATTCGAGAATGCTGTCTGCTCTCATACTGCTTCACAGTACTAGGACAAGCAATGTAATTTAAGTAGTTAAGATGGTTATAGACAAGATTGTTGGCATACAAAATCTAGCATAACAAGCTAAAAGAGACAAAAAAACTGCAATATAAATTTGTCCCTCTGACTAAGGGGAATTGTGGAGGTATGAATCAATCATTTGTTTTTAATTAATATCAGACAAATCTATGACATTTAAAATGTCAACATATTGCATGTGACAAGTAAACAAAAGCAATATTTGTACTGGTAAAGTAAGCCTTTACTCATTTTTTTAAAGTAAAAGCAAGCAGCTCTCAGTACAATATTCACCTCCTCTTCAGCACTGTCCCAAGCAGTAATGTGGATGTCCTTAGTTTTAAGTCCCAAGCTCAATAATGTCCATAAAACTTCCACCAACCAGTATCACTAACAGGTTCTGTTGGTCCCTCCCCAATTGTGGCCAATTCAATAGCATAATGTAGACCTAAGTTAAATATAATAAATATTGACCAATATCAGGTAAGTGAATAGATTCATTTCTGTACAGACCTGATAGGCCATCCACATGCCTACAAGAAATACAGCCCAATGTTCAGAAATGGTTAGACAAGTAATGAATAAACCTCATCTTTTTTTTTTCAAGATAAAATAGGGAAGAGGTTTCCAACCACAGCAATTTCAGAAAAAAATAATGCATAGGTTAGGAAGTGACAGTCTTAGTTTAGAAATATCATAAACATTAAAGAATAAATCTACAGTTTTCTGATGTCCAGGGTTGTAAGTGGATTGGCAAATTAGAAAGGGCCAGTCAGAACTGCAATAAAAAATGTACAAGAAACGCTGCCAAGCACATTACTCCTTGGGAAAAACAAATAATACAGTACACCCTACTATACCTAGCAAAGTAAACTCTTTTTAGTGTCCTGTAGTGGGACTAAAATACGAAAGAATGACCCTAAATTCAAAGAATCGGTCTGGTTCCTAAAAAAAAGGACTAATAATGATGCTGTCTGCAGCAAGCTAACCTCTATTCACAACCTTCTCTCATCTAAATCTTTGAACTTCCTGGCCTTCACTGCAACTAAAGTTTCACCCTCTTTTTCTGTAGTAGTAGCTGGTATAAGCTCCTATCTAAGTAAACCAACATGTACAAAAATACTTTATAACAGAGTAATGGGACTTTAATTAGGGTGAGTCAGAAAAAAAGATCCCAAATATAACATTTTGAACAACTTTATTGAGTGTCACAAAACATAATGCTAAAAAAAGAATGTCACATGCAAATATACACAAATCTTTGTAAAACCACAACCTCAATCTAAAACCATAACCTCATTTGAAGTACATTCTCTCCATCTTTTTTCAATATTGGTTGCTATTTTCTATTGCCTATCAGCCCCTCAACACAATCTCCAAATTTCAGGACAACTTTGACCCCCACAATTTCTTTCCCATAGACTTTCTCACTCTCATTCTTAGTGATTTTAATATTAAAATGTACAATTCTAGCAACCCTCCCTCAAACAAAATCTTTCCTATTACTAGCTTATGGGTAAAGCAGAACATAAACAGCCTTACACAAACTGCCTGACACACCGTCTCGGCATTTCCCCTTTCTGACCACAACCTTTTTACCTTTAATATCTTAGCATCTTGCCCTCTTTTCTACATTTCAGAACAGGACAATGGCAGGGAGGTAACCTCACACCTACACCCTTTTCTCAAACTACCTTTTTTTCCAAAATCATGTCTCTGGACCAAACTGACACTCAAAATAAATGCACTGTATCTTTGTTTGTAAGCAAAGTGTCCTCTTTGCCTCCTTATACTCACAGCATCCTGCTAACTCCTGTCTATAACACAACTACTACACTAAACATCTACAAAAAAAACTGCTAGTGGAGCAGAACACAAGTGGAGACAATCTGTTCTAAATAGTGGCTCCCTTGATTACAAAGCCAAGTTACATCACTTAAACACTGCACTTACTGTTGCCAAACAAAATTACTGTAATATCCTCACAAGCATACAACCTATGCTGCCTGTTTCCCACAATTGAGTCTCTCCTAAACCCTACACCTCCTTCCTCTACTGCTACTGTTAGGAAACGCTTATCGGGCTGGCAATTCCGTGCTGTGCGCCACTGCAGTATTCCACACGGCCTATTTTGCCCAGCAATTTGCTTACAGCAGCAAAGAGAACTAATTAAGAAACAACAGCAGCCCCCACTATGCATTTTAGAGGCTGATCAGTTCTTGACTCTGTCCTGTGCTGCCAATGGCTGCTGGGACTTTATAGCCTCTCTGCCCAGTCACCAGTGCCTGTGGTATTGTTTAGCTGGGCTAATCTGTGCTGGAGTAAGTTTCGGCTGGTTTACTGTTGCTTACTTAGCCTGTTTATGACCCTGAAAGTTACTGTTACCTGGAACGAACTTTTGCCTGTGACCCAGACTCTGCTTGTGTTTGCCCCTGTGTACTTCTATTGGTGGATGGATTATCTGTGTATGACCTATCGCTCTGTATTCTGAAAATCTGTTGGAATCTTGGTACTGCAATATCTGTGGGCTCCTGGTCCCCTGCTAGCTCTTCCCCAGGCACTCCTCCCTATGGACAACTGCCCGCGGCTCACCACTACACAACCACGACACTCTAAAACAATGTTGCATCCAGCACTGCACTAGAGGTAGCAACATTTCACCTATGCTCAGGTGCAAGAAAATATTATATGTCCTCTTTGTTGTATATAAAACTTTCCCATACCTATCAAGTAAATAATTAGGAACATTTAGAACGATTTAAATCAGGATTTCCAATTTGTCTTACCAGTATTCTTTCTTTCGGATTTATTAGTTAAAGATTTCTCAAGTAGTATTTAGCGTCAAGTCTTTTCCGAAAAAAGTTTCAGCAATATCACTAAGTCTCTCAAAACACCCCTGAAGAAGCCCTGTGGGACGAAACGCGTCGGGTGGGAGACAAGTTTTTTTGTTGTTAACAGAATTGGACACACTAAAATCCTACACATGTATGTTTATGAGACCAGGATACCTATGTTAGTTTAGCACTAGCATAGGATACCACTGTCTAGTTTTAGGATTTTCAACGCTATTAAAGTTTAGTTTTTAAGAAAAATATTGTGCCCTACAAAAGCCTGCCTTTCTCTCTCTCCTCTAGATTTCCTCTTTGATACTGATAATCAGCCTTGTCTACTTCGGATCCTGAGCTCTATCGGTATCAGTAACACTAGCTTTCATGAGTTTCCTATTTATCTGACTGTTCATTCCAATTTTATTTTCAATAGTATCACTTCTTCTTCCATTATCCTCCCAGTTGGTGTTCCCCAAAGATCAGTCCTAAACCCTGTTTTTTTTAAAACAAATTAAACATTAAAGACAGTTATGCAATGTAGGAAAAAAGGAAATACCAGACAATGTTTTATGAACATGAACATAAGAATGACTTTGGCTTATTAGGTCACCAATAAAATGTAAAACAAATTGCTCTGATACCAAAATATGTGAGAAATGGATAAACCTTCAAAAATTCCATCCGATAATGTAATGTTGCTACATAAATTTTCCATGTGGAAGTTGCTTAAAGAAGCATAATACAAAATTTCTATGGAAGTCCAACCAGATGCCAGTGGTGAGGAGGGCAAAGAACTCTTTCTGTATGTGCTCCAGGCATCAAGAATTCTGAACTGTACAAACCGAACATGTGATAAGAGTACCTGCATAGAATACACTGACTGATTGTCAGTTACAAATAAAAATTCCACAGTCCCTAAACCAGCTGCCCCAGATCTCAATAATCACAACTATAGAAAAGGAATCTTAACAACACAATTGTAAAAGTAAGGCTTTTATCCACTCTTCTAGGGTGCCAAAGGCCAGCACACCAATGATCCTTCCATATACCAGCTAAACCTGGCACACCTGCAGTGTTAGTGGGCAAAATGAAATCCTTGTCTAAAAATTCCACAAGGATCTACCATTAAACCTATTCAAAAAGGAATACCAAACTTATAAATCCATTTTCAAAGCTGTAGTTAGGCATATGGACATTAAGTAAGTAAGTGTTGACAATGGCCCAAAAAATCTATGACAAGATATAATCCTGGTAGCAAAAGCAAATATGCTAAAAAAGGTTGTATAATCTTCATTTGCTAAGCAGATATAGCCTTATTAATTTCAATTTTTGTTAACTTTTTCAATAGCAAAAAGGGGCATACAACCTTTAGAAGATCTTGATCCCATGAAAAGAAAATTATCTAAATTATGTAACTACATTCTACTCAATATAACCATTACCAGTAAAGCCGAAAGACGTAAAAGCAGATGGGTGGATGGGTAATGTTGAATAGAGATAGATGTGATTTGTAGGATACCTATTGGCTGAATCATTTCCCTAGCTTGGGATTGGTTAATTCAAACTCCTGTAATTAATTAAACTGGAAATGTAGGAATCTTGGAGTTGTTGGGGAAGCACAGCAGGAGTCAAAGAACTTAGGTGTCAGCATTGGCTGGAATTGAGATATCATCCCATTCCATCTAAATTGTTCCCATGTTGAAGTTGTTATTATCCCTCGGAGGCTCTATTGGAAAATAGTTCTGTGCTGGGAACTGTACCATATCTGTTTATCTATTGTCCCTTCTTTGAAGTCCCTGGAGTTTCTTGATTATTCCATAGAGGCTCTAATGGTAATAAGACATGCATAACTGGACAGGGGTAAACAGATCACTATATTAAACACAAACATTCACATATAACTTCATGCATTGTTTGATGATACATAATTATTGAGAATAAACCTAAAAAACCTTATAGTTAAAATCCATCTGAATATACACCTTAGTCAATATGACACCTTACTAGGTACCTGCCCTACCTGGTTAAATTTCCTTAAAATCTTACCAGCAATATGCTCTAAACCCTTACTAGAAGCTAAATTATCAACAAACATACATTCAGAACCCTTGCATTGGGGCTAAGAGAAACCCAAAAACTGTCAATTAAGAGATTTACCTTCCTCTGGTCTGGGTAAGCCCGCAGTCACTGAAGCATTTCTTTGAGTTTCACTGGCATTTGACCCCTTGGAAAAATCACCTAGCCAGTTTACATATTAGCTATTTTTTAGGCATTTTAATGCCATGTGTTGTCAATATGCTAATAAAGGAAAAGTGAGAAATGGGGTAAATCACCTATCACATGTTATAAATATAACTAACCCCTAGTATATAATAGAGAGAGAATATAATTGAGAAAATGCATAGATAAACCCAGATTTTATTTGTCTATGGTAATCACATAGAAAATGAGTATTTCACAGGGAATACATAAACTAATGTATTTTTTTGTCTCACATAGAAGGTGCATTTCTTGTAATTTTGTAAGAATTACCAAACTTGCACCTAATGTCATTAAATGCAGAACACACTCCTTACTCATATTTGTAAAATGCTGAAATGGGAGCATTATGAATTTAGGCAGGTTTTTGCAGAGATAGAATGACAGATATTTTGCAAAAGACCAAGCCCACATCTCTCACTTCACTATTTGGGCTAGGTTTTTCATAGAGTTTTTGGCTAAAAGCTTAGGCAAAAATACCAGGAAAGCCCTGAAAAATTCTTGTATGCTTAAAAATTATATCAAGATACTTAAACAGTACATTGCGTTTCTCCGAATTTTTTAACAAATACAAAAAGAGAGGAAAGAAAAGACTAGATTTTTGGCAGTTTAGTGGGAAAACAATTATGGTTTATTAACACATAGATACTACATAGACCTTCTATGCTAAAGACCTGGGTTATACATCTTAGTGCCTATTTTTCAGGTTACAAGTTCAATCATCCTGATAAACATATTAGTTGTAAACATAAAAAGCATCTTGTGATTATGGGTCTCAAGACCCGACATGTTTCGCCGGTAAGGCTTCTTCAGGGGATTGTTGAGATAACCGAAATGGAGAAACAATAACAATAGATAGTGCAATCACTGTGCTTTAAAATCAAAAAGGAGGGTACCAGGGCAATATCCACGCCAGAGTACTCTCAAGGATAATATTAGGAGACTGTGGGGGAATGATAATTTTCAGCAGTTTTAGTTACTTGAATAAATCTGAGTATTGATTGGTATTGATTCTCCATTTCGGTGATCTCAACAATCAATTGAAGAAGCCTTACTGGCGAAAAGCGTTGGGACCCATAATCACAAGTTGCTTTTTATGTTTACAACTAATATGTTTATCAGGGTGATTAAACTTGTAACCTGAAAATTAGGAACTTTGATGTATAACCCAGGTCTTTAGCATAGAAGGTCTATGTTGTACCTAGGTTTAAAGTATGTGTTAATAAACCATAACTGTTTTTGAACTATACTGTCAAAAAACTTTTCTTTCCTCTCTTTACTTATATACATTATGTATATAGGCCTGGCATTGTATATGTGTAAGAATCTTATAAAAATTGACATCCCCAGGGTAAATCGTCAGACAGGGCTGTGACCCCACCTGCATCATCATTACAGGCTAGACTTGGTTGGCTAAAGAAAGAAGATTCCACGAGGAAGAGGCAGTGAAGCCTCCTGATCTGGGATAGCTGTGGCAGAAATCAGAAGCCATCTACTGAAAGCCTTATTAGACGATGGAACCAAAAACAGAGGAGGATCTGAAGAGAGAGCCTTTCCAGGCTCTTTCCAGGCTGTCCAGTTCCACAGCTCTCTCCACAACCGGACATAAGTTTGACCTTTTCTTTGGTTTTTCTGTCCTCTTTACTTCTGGTCTTCTTCTTTAATGTGTATTTCTTGCTTTCTTCACTTTTTTTCCATTTTCTGCAAGTCCATAGTGATGTGAAGTATGAAATACATTGCTGACTAATGGCTGTTTACCTCTCTTTTTTTTAGGTTTACTGGGATTGTTGATGGACATTAAGGCACAAGGGGACCAGTCTGCACACACATCAGAAGCAGATTTAAGGCAGAAGCGGGTCGAGCCACTTCCTCAAACAATGTATCAGAGATACCAGGTTTAAAGAGGTACCTGGTGACATTTTTAGTCTTTTCAGAAGACAAAACAGCAAGTGTAGGGGTAGCGTCTGGATGCTGATATTCTAGTATCCTACACTGTATTTTCAGCACAACTTTTCTATAAACAGCAGCTTCTCTCTGCAATCCCTTCTCCGCCAATTAGGAAGGATTACAACATGGGGGTCACATGGCTCATGATCAGCTGCCTATGGCTTTAAGAGCTTGGATTTCATGCTGACTTTCTAATATACTTGCTTGTTCTCTGTGTTAAAGCAGAGATAGGTAACTAGAATTGTTAGAAGAAAGTCTCCAATGGCATGCTTGAGATAGCTTAGGTGGATGCATTTGACCTTTGGTTTGAAGACATTGCAATAGGATCTTGTGTGGGTTATTTTTTGTAGGTCTAGAGTCTTATATGCATATAAAAATATGGTTTCAAAAGGATTGAGGACTGCCAGTGCATCTGTTCTCACCTCAAGTTCAGTCAAGGGAGGTAAATAGTTTGCGTCCTGTTTCAGCAAAAAACAGAAGGCATGGCACAACATGTGGGCGTCTGTACTGAAGACAAATTTCACACCTTTTTGCAGTCACTGCTGATGTGTTCTTTCTTTACATGTTTTGTGGTCTCCAGTTCCTGTACTACTGTCTCTTGGTTTGTTTTTTTATTAACACTTTAAAAAACAAAAGAACATGTTATTGCCTCATGTTCCATTTTTCTAGTTTACCATGGTCAGGCCACCTGTTCTTCATCAGCTATAGAGCAACTGAGGAGTTTCTATCAGAGAGGTTTCAAATATAATTGTGGCAGGTATTATTAGATAGTCTAACATGGGACAAGAATATATATTAACCCTAATTTAGAACTGGGGATGTTGAAAACATTTTTCCAACTATGGGAAAGTACAGTGGTTGCAAGTTGAAGGAAGTATTCTACAGAGGCAGTCAGATAGATAGAACCTACCTCAGATGAAGTAAGGTTTACCATGTAAGCTGGAAGTGTGTTCCTCTTTTCTAAAGGCAACATAATGAGCCCCTTGTTTTCTCTGGTATTATCTGTGATCTAATGTCAAACATACAAAAAATTGGAGGAGCAGTTTTTCTACAAGGCTATTCATGCAGCAAACAGTGATTGTTATAGCCCATGAGAGAAAGATTCAAACTGTGCTATTTAGGCAGGATAGAAAATGAAGGTAAATATCTAACAAAGACGCAGGTAGTAGAAAACGTCTGAAAAGAGTTTTAATACTATATGTGCTAAACTGTCAAAACAATTGCTTAGTGTATACCTTCATAGGAGTGCTGTCACACAAAGTAGAAAGCTTGCTCCGACCTCTAGACGTATACTATAGTGCTTGCACCTCACTTACATAGACTCACTGGTGCTCTGCTCACCTTGATAAATTTGCTGCACATCACATGCTGCTTTGTGCAGGGTATCAGCTCAGCATTAAACATGAATGTATATTTATACATTGGAGGCAATATTTACAAATAACTGCATTTAAACTGCCTGTGGCATAAAGAAATGCAATGCTATGATTTTGGATATTCATATAATATCCCATCAACGTTATTGTTTAAGTGGCTCCTAAAAAATGTACACAAAAGTGTGTTTCTCTTGAATTATCCAAGGTGCTGTACATGACTATAGTGATAAAACTGTGTTAAGTAAACTAATAAACACCAAGCATGTCATCCAAACAATTTATGAATGAACTGCTGCATCTGCGTGTGTTTCCCCACACTGTACACCAAAATAGTTGTTTTTCAGAACCAGTTTATGAATGAATGAACGAGTCACATTTAAAGTAATATTGGGAATTGCCTTGGGACAAAATTCTGGTGCAATTTAACTCCATGCAAGCGTAAGAAAATGTGTTTTCCTGTCTGTACTATTTCTGATTTATGGAGAAACTGCATTTTTAAAATGTCTTTTGGGGCATATTAACACAGATACCCTATCTGGTACCTTTAAGCCAATTGTTACAACTAAAATGGTCCTTTGGTTCCTGCATAAAGTGTAATGGTGATTATTAGGAAAAAATGAGCACAACAGAAATGTATATTGGGTCAAATCCATGGTTGTGACAGAAGGCAACATATTTTCCATACATATACTCACAGGTGACAGTCTCATGTCTAGGGGGATCAAATGTCTATCAACCACAAGAAGTGTTTGGCATGTCCATACTTCCTGACTTTATGATTACAGGAGAGTTTTTTTTCCATAGCCAACCCACTGCCAGCAGTTAGGGTGTGTATACTAAACATGGAGAATGCAGAGAATTCCATTTTAATTACAGTTCTATTTTCCTTTCCCTTTTTTTATTAATTAATACAATCGCTTATTGTATAACTACATGCATTATGCATGATAACAGCTTCTGTTCTTTGAAGCATTTTCTCTTAACTGCTTTGTGATTGGCTACATTGCCTGCCCTCTATTGCAGCGGTCCCCAACCACCGGGCCGCGGCCCACTACCGGTCCGCGGCGGTGTTTTCAGTGGGCCGCGAGTACATGATCCATTATTGAAAACGAAGCGGCACCCAACC
>NC_092868.1:26257050-26288972 GCF_032062135.1 Pyxicephalus adspersus | reverse complement strand
GGGGCCAAAAAGGTTGGGGACCGCTGCTCTATTGTGTCCACTCACAAAAAAAGGAGGTGAGAAGTATTACTAAGTGATAGCTACAGTAAACTCAGGAATGCACTTATCCAGAAACAAAAGAAATATGTGTGCAAAAATATGTAAGAAATACATTTTTGTAATCTACTGCATTGTTTCTTCCCCAAAACATATATTTGTTTAAATCACAATTCCTTCTTTGTTTTTTTTTTTTAATTTGAAATGCCAAACCGTTTAGATTTCCTGTTCCTCTTTACTAGGGATCCTGTTTTCTATTCCTGTATTTAGGTCGCATTTTGTCTTAGCTACACATAAATGGACACATACAAACTCTTAAAAATTTGGTTGTGCAGAATATTCATATAAGCAACCCCATTTACAGAAAGGAACTTTAAACTTGACTGGATTTAAAAAGTATTAAAAAGTATGTAAAGACGTTTAATTTTAAAATTTGGATAAGGTATGGAAGGGTTCAAACCTATATCAAGGTAGGTTTTGCTGTTTGTGTCTTGCTATAGAGAATTTTTTCCCACGTTCTGTCTTCGAGATGCAACAGCCAATGAGAAAAAAAGTAAATTTTGGCAAACCAATTTTTCAAATTCAATTAAAGTGCAGGTTCCCACGTTTTCTGGGCTGTACCTATCATTGATAAGCCCAGCACAGCCCAGGGAGCATGGGAACCTACGGTCACAGCTGATTGGAGGCACACGGGTGCTTCCAATGAGCTGTGAGTGCAGACGAACTCCAGATGAACTCTCACTGGGGTTTCTCCATTGAGAGTTCATCTGAGTTCAGTTACCAGGGTCACAAGGCTGTACTTGTCATTGATTGAATTAAAGTGCAGGTTCCCACGCTCTCTGGGCTGTACCTATCATTGATAACTGCAGCCCAGGGAGTGTGGGAACCATGTTCTGTACAAAGCATTGGTCAGACCACATCTGGAATATGCAGTCCAGTTTTGGTCACCAGTTCACAAAAAGGACATTGTGGAAAAGGTGAGAGTGCAGAGAAGGGCAACTAAATTAATAAAAGGAATGGATGAGCTCAGCTATGAGAAGAGATTACCTGAACTGAATCTATTTTCCCTTGAGAAGAGACGTTTAAGGGGGGATATGATCACTCTGTATAAATATATTAATGGTTTATATAGAGAACTCTCTTTTCCATTATTCACTTTGAGATCTTTACAAAGAACAAGAGGGCACTCTTTGTGTCTGGAGGAAAAGAAGTTTAAGCTCCAGAAGTAATTCTTCACTGTAAGGTCTGTGAAAATGTGGAATCGGCTACCTCAGGAAGTAGTTTCAGCAACTACTATAGATTGCTTTAGGAAAAAGCTGGATGTTTTTCCACAGCACAGAATATAACTGGGTATTAAGGCTTTAAAGTAAAAATAACAGTGACTGTTGATCCAGGGAACATCTGATTGCCTCACGGCATCAGGAAGGAATTTTTTTTTCCCCTGTTGAAACAAGTTGTACCAGGGTTTTTTTGCCTTCCTCTGGACCAACTATGTCATATAGGGTTTTATATCTGGTATATGTTTATTTCCCTAGTTTAGGGTTATATTACAAGACATTTACACAAAAGGGAACATGGAACATTGCCTTTTTCATCACTTCAAATTCTGATCTGAAAAATCAGCTTTGTAATTCCTAGCACTGAAACCACTGGAAATGGATATCAGTGCAAGTCCGCTGGGCTATAGCATAGTTTTTTCTATGACCATGGTTTGCAGTAAAACAGTATCCCAGAACTTAAACCACATCATAAAAAAGGTCTAGAATCTCTGTAAAAATGTAGCTTTGTAAGTCCTAGCACTGAAACCACCACTATACCACTGGAATCGGTTATCAGAACTAAGTCCTGTGAGTTATAAATTAACTTTTTCTATGACCATGGATTCCAAGAAAACAGTATACCAGAACTTAAACCTCACCATAAAAAGAGGTATAGCTCCTCTGCCTAAAATATATTTAAAAGTAATATCCTACCAGTTTCATCAGATAATTTAGTAAGATTTCCAAGACATGATACAGTTTGCCAAATACTTCAAAGAGTACATTGGTCATATTCTACACAGAGAAGGCATTCAGTCTTCAGTCAAAGCATACCTAGAAAACAGAGGTGCAAGTAGGATGGGTGAAACATAAACTAATAAACAAATACTGAGATTTATCTGATTAATAATGGGCCCTTTTCTTACAACTGTTATGTAATAATACAGTACAATGTATTGTGCCAATGTGGTATCATTAACTGTCAATGTTTCTTGTAAATGTAGATCGATTCCCAACTTCATCTTAAAAAAAAAAAAATTAAATTAAAAAAAAAATGTGTGCAGTAGTTGTAGTAGTAGTAGGAACACAGGACATCAAGGATCTGCCCCTGGCGGGTATGCCTCCCTTTGATACAAAAAGAAATTCTATAAAGAACAGCATCACATCATTGTGCCATTCATTATAACATAGGTCCCACTCACTGCCAGACAATGATAAGAAGGAAAAGGACAGGTTACTATGTGACAGGGTCGAAATCTGTTGCAAAAAAGGCATGTTTACAGTCCTAAAACAAAAAAGAATGGAAGGAAGTGGGTTTAAGGTGATGAAAATGGAGAGGAGGAGACGTATAACTTGATGTTAAGGTTTATAGTATATTGTCATGAGAAATGTATAGTTGCTGCCATTGGTGAACCCTCTTTTGAGAAAGTTATTTCCCTGTCTGTTAATGCTTTCACAGTCACTTTAACAATTTTTAAGGTGACTTCACGTTTGTATTGGACAAAAAACTGTAAAATACCAAATTTACCTTTGGCGGTCGCCAACTGGTGGTCCACAAGAAAATTTTGGGGGTCTGCGGCTCATGCCTGTGCACCCCTAAGCTGGGTCAAGAGAAGGACCCCGCAGGGGGGACGCACTGGCCAGAGCCACAGACCACAACCCCGTACAAGTCCCAGGTTTAGGAAAGTAGCCGGACTGTGATGTGCTTAGATGTGCGATGGGAGAGTGGGCGGGGCTATGTCACTATGGGGGAGGTTCATCACCCTTTGATTGACACCCAACTCCCCGCGCATGCGCGGTCAAGAGGCGGTGATTTTAGTGGTCCATCAAATTAAAAAGGTTGGCGACCACTGCTTTAAAAGGTACACTGGTTGAATAATCAAAATAAAATGATCAAAAAGCAGAGATACTAACTGCTGTTTATCGATAAAATCTATTTTTCATGATGCAGTGTTCCCTTGCTTCAATCAGTGTCTGCTACATATCTGATATACCCTAAAGATGGAGATTACCGCTCAGAGACTTAACCTCCTGGGAAGTTCTTTTATGTCTGGATTTATTTGTCTAAAAGCGGTACATTGTCTTTTATGAAAATTTAGTTTACATTGTAGGCCTGTAATTCTTGTCCAATATTTAATACACTTATTATTAAACTTTAAATAAAAAACACAAAAATCTGTTAAAACAAGGGTGCATAAATAAATCAAAAATACTTAAACCTGTAATATAACTGTAGAGCACCATAAATAATAAATAAATAAATATATATATATATATATATATATATATATAAAATATAATATAATGATTACTTTTTATTGGAATCAATATGTTTGTTTGCTATATGAGAGGTATAACTTGCAATATGACACAATTGGTAGCTTTAATTTTATGAATTTGATGCCAGTCACTCCCAGGTACACTTTTGGTTTGGAAACCATATGAACAATGAATATGCCCAATGTAAAAAACAGTGATAAAAAGTCATCTGTGTTACTAGGCAGAGTACTGGATGGGCTCTATGTGGGACCTATAGGTCTACCTCTGGGTTCCTCTGCTGGGTATTTAGAATTTCTGTCCTGGGGCTGGTTTTACTGGTAATCTCCAAGAACATGGTGGGGCACATTCCTAATTCCATTCCTTGCTAAGGCCCAGAAGACAATTTAGCATTCCCTGTGCTAAGCATCTTGTGTTTGGCTGTAGGTCAGTCTGTGTGTAGCAAAAAAACACATTGTTTTACCCTAACCCCTGCGAGGGAAGATTATTAATTTTGGTTGCTGTTTTTACAAATAACCAATATACATGGACAGGAGCCCTAAAACAAGGTTGGTGTGTGGAGTTGCCCCTGTGCCATCCTTCCATTTGACGCTTATCCCTCAAAATATAAATATATATATATAATTTGTTTTCTTTTTTCATTTTGAAAACATGCATGGTTTTAACTTGAAAGGGTGTTTTTTGTTATGCAAGCTGGTAACTTCTGCCAGCAAAAATCACTGAAGGCAGCCCCTTAACAGTGCTAGACAAGTGAATCATTATAATAGGGAAAGAATTAGAAACATAGGTCATTTTCCTACTGCTGTCTCAGTCTGAGTTAACGTAATTTCCAGTAACAGCAAGTAGAAAGTGAAATGAATCTCCCTAATAGAGGTATTGATGGTATTTAAAGAAAAGAAAAACTGAAAGAGATACCAACCGTTTCTCACTCTAATCTAAAGGTAGCAAGTTAAAGTATTGAGCAGTGGTATAGCTACAGACCAATGGGCCCTAATGCAGAATCCCTTTCACAGAAACTCTACACTGCGCCAATATATAGATTTATGGACTCAATTGCTAATTTATGACAAGGCCCATACCATTTAAGACAAGTTTACGTTTGCAGTCCAAAGTACATTATTAGTCAACCATTAAATTTGGATTCCCTTTTTACACAAGAGCTTCTGGTTCAGATTAGAGTTTCCACATTCATATCTGGACCCCCTCCCTTTCATATCAAAGTCCTTTACATTAGAAACCACCTTTTCATCAAGAGCATTTATTTTGGGGAATTTATTGGGGGAACTTGCCCTTTAAACTTTTTCAGCAAGTGTTACATTTTTGTAAAAAGGAAGAATACACAATTATCTGTTCTCTGAAAAGTAGGAACATACATCTTTATGTTAAAAAAGGGGAAGTTTACATCATAAGATATTGAAACCACCTTGGCTAAAAATAAATCAGCATTAATAAGTTTGTATGCGTGAAGTATAATCATCAAGTGCTGAATGTGTAATGTAAGTTTAAATATAAATGTAAATCTTGAATCTTTAGAGTGGACCTCCAAATAAAATTTTAGAAAACAAAATTTAAGGAATGCTTAGACAATCTTATGCGTACAGCCTCATATCCCTTTTTACAGAGGAGAGGGAATGTCCCCTTACCCCGGCGGTGGAAGTGTTAACGCCAGCCGCAGTAAATAGGGAAGGGAGGCATAACAAGGAGGCTCAAGAGCTGCATGCTGCTCTGGAGCGGCGGGTTGCCGACCCCTGCCAACCGGGATTAGGCCAGTCTAAATATAGATGTAAATCTTAGTTCTTTAGAGTAGACCTCCAAATGAAATTTTAGAGAACAAAATTTAAGGGATGCTTAAGCAATCTTATGTGTACAGCATCGTATCAGGTCCTAGGAGGTATGTTGGTGTTCTGCTTATTTAATTCCTGCTGGAAGTTTGACACAAGCAAACAAAGCCCAAACATTAGCCTACCAAAGTTGCTGCCCCATCACAGGGAAGGATTTTTTAAATCTCTCCATAGCAGAAGATACACTTCTGTCTCAATTTCCTTAATAATTTTCATTTAATTTCACAAACAAATCTAACAAACATATACAACTCAAGCATCTCAAAAAAGTCTAGAGATCTACAACAAATCAATAATACCAACAATGTAATACAACTTCCAGCCCATTTCATTATCCATCTATTTTAATCTACCAACCCCATGAATTCCACTAGTTCTCTAACATTGATTTTTGTTACTGATCCCGTTTTCCTTAACCAATTTTAATTATTGCCTCCCCCCTTTTGACCTTTCATTATTTCCCCTTTACTTTATCCCATCCTAGTGTACAATAATTATCAATCGTGTAAAATCAAAATAGTGAAAATAACTGAAAAGGGGGAGGGATTATTTCCCTTCTCCCCAAACACACGTGTAACCAATTTAATCGTGTCTAACTTTTATACTTGAAATTTTCATCCCTGTGACAGGTATATATAACTATATTATTTCTTTGTGACCTTGAAATATATAAGGAGGGGAGAAACAATCATCAATCTTTCTTCTTTTATTAGTATCTATATTTAATCAGAAAATCCTTCCTTATCATTGCCCTGGCTCCATGGAGTTAGGATTCAATTTATCCATTCATGCTACATTATACTATATTTACGATAGAATAACTTTTTTGCTTATATACGAGAAAAATGCATTACTGCCTATCTATCCAACTAGACCTCTGTATATATCCTGAGCAAAACTTTTATGCAAAACATAACAATAACATAACAATGACAGCATTAAGACAAGGAAACAAGAGAAAACAGGGGATGGAAAGCTAGCTCCATAGGTGAATAATAATACTGATGCTATAACTATATAGTCAGCAATGACCAGTCCCATCCTTTTGGCATGTAGTTTTGAATCCATGGTGACCATACTTTTTGAAACTTCGTTACTGATGCCATCAACAAAGCCCTCATCTTCTCATTGACTAAGATCCAAGACATTTTATCCTTGACTTGTTGTATATTAGGAGTTTTAGACCACCAAGCTTTAGCTAGTACCATTTTGGCCGCAGTAAACAATAATGTTAATAATTTAAATTGGTTCATAGGGCAGACCGATGGTTTCCAGCAAAAGAGTGCTTCAGCTGGCTGTTTAGGAAAGGAGCAACCTACTATAGTGTAAGGAATTTGATATACCTTTGTCCAGAACTTCCTGATTTTGGGGCATTCCCACCAAATATGGAAGAAAGTTCCTGTGGTATTACGTCCCCTAAAACAGTTACCCGTACAATTCAACGTAAATTTAGCAAGCCTGGATGAGACGATGTACCATCTCATCCTTCATTTATAATTTGTTTCCATCACTGAAGCATTAATACAACAGTATGCTATTGTATGCCAAATTTGATACCAATCCTCCTGTTCAATCTTTCCACCCATATCTACTTCCCATTTGGATATATATATGATGATGTCTTCCTATTGCTCTGCACTAGATTGGTATATACAGCCGATAATACTCATTTAGTGTTTGGGTCCTTTATGCATGTTTTCTCAAACCATGTCATATTATAAGTACCAGGGGTTGGTCCCTCTATAGATTATGTAAAATGCCTAATCTGGAGGTATCTAAAAAGGTCTTCCGAAAGAGCTTCATATTTCTCACAAATTTTGCCAAATGTGAATATCCCATCCAAATTTAAAAAATGATAGATTCTGTACAATCCTTTCTCCATCCACCATCCAAACCACCTTGGTTCCTCCATACCAGGGGTAAACATCGGGTTTCCAATGATAGAAGCTACTGGAGTATAACCAGACATAAAACCCCCTGATTATTTAATTGAATCCCAAATTCTCAATGTATGTTTCAATATAGGATTTGGATGATTGCGCCTCTGTTTATCCGAGACCCAGAGTATTGCTTCTACCAATATTGGTGCTACCACTGCTTTCTCAATGACTACCCATTTAGGAACATGTTTTTTTTTATAGTACATTAAGAAAGGGGCTACCTGTGCCGCCTTATAATACAAATTCAAATTTGGTACCTTAGCTCCCATCCTCTTAGTTCAAAGTAGAGTATGTCTGGGAACTCGTGGGTGTTTTTCCCCCCAAATAAACTTGAATATCCTACATTATAACAATTTAAATATATGGGTAGGTATAGCTAGTGGAAGAACTCCCATAGGATATAAAGGTTTTGGTAACCAAGTCATCTTTATAGAAGCAACACGGCCTAACCATGAAATTTGGTACCATGGTTTCCATGATTCCAAAAGTCTTATCAGGTATTTCACAAGATCAGGAACATTAGCAGCATATAATGTATCAAAAGATGGAGAGATATATATGCCCAAATATTTAAGCCTTTTTGATTCCCATTGAAAGGGAAATGTTTCTTTAAGTATCTTCACCCTCTCAGGTGCCAGAGTTACATTGAGTGCCTTACATTTTGAGATATTTAATCGAAGTCCTGAAAAGGTTTCAAAACACCCCAGGACCTTCATCAGATTAGGCAGAGATACCATGGGACTTGTTAAACTAAGTAATATGTCATCAGCGAACAAACAAAGTGTCACACTTACCTGTTCCTCACTAAAACACAGGCATCTCTCTCTTGCGCATGTGGGCAGTTCTGATGCCTCTGTTTCCAGGCTTTATCAGAAAGTAGCCTCCTAACCAGCCCTGGCTATTTAGCTTGCTCACAGACTCCATTCTGTGTTCATGCAACAAGTTACTAGTGCAGAGCTCCCTAGTTCTGTGAACTGGTTCCTGTACACCTGTTGCATAATCTAGTGTCTCCAGTGTTCCCTGTGCCCACAGTGACCCCTGTGTCCTTGCAGTCTGTCTTCTGGATCCCTGGCTATTGACCCTTGGCATGTGACCTGACCTCTCTTGCTTGCTGCCTGTCTCGATCCCAGCTTTCCTTAAATATCCTCCTTCACCGTACCAAGTCACCTGCCTGGTGATTTGGTACCATGCTTGCCCACCTTAGTGTGCCCAAGGACCGCAACCTGGCCATAACCAGCAACGGAACATCCTCATATCCCCATAAATCATATCCAAGATCTTGGCGTCCAGGTTAAGTAAAGAGATCGGTCTATAATTAGTTCACATTGTTGCGTCAGTAGAGGGCTTTGGTAGCATACAAATGGCCGCGTGCAGTATGCTAGGCTCCGATGCCTCCCCTTTCAAGATATTATTAAACATCTCTACAAAGTATGACCCTAAGACCTGCTGGTATTTTTTATAATAGACTGCCGTAAATCCATCTGGTTCAGGACTCTTATTCAACTTAAGGCACCTAATGGACTGAGTCACTTCAAATAATGTAATTGGAGTTTCCATTTTTTCCTTTACACATATGTTAAGCTCTGGGAGATCTATAGACCAAAAAAGTAATCAAAAGAAAGCTCTTTTATCAAACCCACCAGTGGTTTGATACAATGCCCGCATGTGAGTATGAAATTTTGGTAATATATTTATTGGATTGCTGGTAAGCCCTATCCCATTGACCCTAAGTCTATAAATCTTTAAACGCCTTTCTTCGTGCTTCAGCCTATTTGCCAACAGCGTATGTATTTTATTACTCTATCTAAAAAAATCTAATATTAGACCATTTCAGCGTTTTTTCAACTTCTGATGTTGTACAAAGGTTCAATTGAGTACAGACCTAATTCAATTGTCATCCTTTATTTTTACTTGGTGAGGCTATATATTGGGTACGTAGCCCTGTGTTCTTAGTTTCCAAATCTTTAATAGTCGCCATTCGGTGCTTTTAAAACTGCGAGGCAATCTGTATTAATCTACCCCAAACTACCAGAACTAAGCATAGCTGGGGAAGTCTCAGGCTGTTCATTTAATGCAAAGTACTCAGTCAGTATCTCTTGCAGTTTTTGATCCACCTCAGGGTTACTTAGCAGTCATTGAACAAAGAATCAGGTTTCAGAAAAAGAGAAGTTAATGTAGCCCACACTGCATCATGGTCAGACCATGAGACCACCAAAACATCACACTTTGTTACCAATCGCAATGCCCTTTGATGCATTAAGATATGGTCTATACGTGTTAGCAATTGATGTGGATGGGAAAAATGGGTATAATCTAGGTCCTTAGGATGTAATTCCCTCCATAGATCTACTAACATCTCAGATTTAAATAGTTCAAGCAATCTCCTAGATATATTCGTATCTCTAAATGTGACTGTCACCTTTTTCTTAGAGGCCTTAGAGGCACATTGGTATCACCACATAATATCAAGGTGCCCTGTATATGTTGACATATTGTGCATGAGACATTCAAAAAAACTTAGTTGATTATCATTAGGGGCATAATATGACACCAATGTTACTGTAGTATCATTCAATGTTCCCACCAAAAGCAAATAACGACCATCTTTTTCCACAATCTCCTTTTCTAATTGTAATAGTACTGTTTTCCTAAAGCCTAAAAGCACCCCTCTCCGTTTCACTGTAGCACTTGCCTTAAAAACAGTGGGATAAGCGACATGGGAATATTTTGGAAAAGAAGCAATAGAAAAATTAGTTTCCTGTAAGCATATAATGTCTGCGCTATGTTTATGGAAATATCGGAATGCTTGAGCCCTCTTAACTGGAGAGGTAAGACCCCGCACATTCAATGATAATATTGATAATACCATTTTCATTATATTTTCATGTCGCCTATTGATTGGTTCTATCATCAATATCTGTACCCTGGGTCGCCTACCTATCATTGGAAACAATGGGGAAAAGACAAGAGTAAGACTGGGGAAGTCAACACCATAGAAGACAAACAAAACACCATATACAGTACAAATTCCCTAATAATGTGGAACTGGGACCTACTCACGCCCCACATCCTCTCTTTTTGATATTGCAGCCAATTAGTGCTTACATAGAGACACTAATAGGTACTAATAGGGACAGAAATCTTTCTGACACCCCTAGTACCACACTAGACCTCCCCCCCTAAAGAATGAGGGTATACTCCACTGTCTATAAGGGCACGCAGTGACTTCCATGCCAGGACCTAGGCAAAAGTAAAAAAACAACATTTATAGTTATCATTATCTCATATAATCTCGTTATAAAAAGGCCTCAATCACCCAAATTAGCCCAACAATTATCAATTAATGGAAAGTGTAGTTCCAATTAAAACAGTAAAATATACATGAAAAAAGAGTGAAAGAAACATTCATAGAATAAGCATTTGCTCAATATAGATATTCAAGTACTGCTCTGAGAAAGTCTCAGGCGTTTAAGTGAAGCCACAATCTTATATTCCTTAGTCCCCTTTTGTTGCTGGAGTCCCCCCGTTCAAACTATACGGGAATCAGGACTTTCTGCAGCTTTTGATTTTTCCAATTGAGTATCATCCAAGAGTCCCAATGTTTGAAAGCATTCTCTAGCCTCCCCTAGGGAAGAAACAGCTTGCATTTTGTACCCATATGAAAAGAGCAGTTTAAGGGGAAGCCCTATTTATATGGAATCTAATGCTTCTGTAATATCTATAGGAAAGGTTTCAGTTCTCTCTGAAGGAATATTGTTGCCGGTGTCAGATCTGTAAATAACTAGTAATTATGTCCTTGAAAAGATAAGGGCTATTTCGCCCTATCTGCCTTCATAAGTACTGTATATCTTTAACACAGAAGTAGTGTATATCGCTTGGTGGGCCTTCTGATTTTGGTTTTGCCGATATACGGTGTATCGGTGTAGCTTACTACAGGTATATTAGGGCAAAATTCCTGAAAAAGAGCTATTACTGTTGTATTAAGATCTAATATACTTTCTGGCAAGCCACGGATATGAATATTTGAGGGTGAGGACCTATTCTCATAGTCCTTTAACCTATGGAATAAGGACAATACCTCTTGTTTCAATAGCTCTTTATCTTCTTCATGTCCCTCCAAAACAGTGGTAGTGTCATTCATTCGCCCCTCCAGTTGCAATATCCGTTGCCCCAATTCTGTCAGCTCTTTAGTAAAATGCTTATTGATTTTTTTGTAGTATTTTCCAAAGCTGTTCAGCATCGTTTGAAATTTATCAAGTACATTATCTGAATCCAGTGCCTGCTGCTGGTGCTCAGCTGGAGATGGAGTTGAAAGAGAACTCCCTGTAGGCATACCTAACTCGATGGAGCGCTCTCTCCTCCTCTGATTCATAGGGGAGGGAGAAAGTGAGTCCACTGTCTCTTTTGGTTTGCATGCTGCCACCAATAGCATTCCTCCCCGGGATTGCCAGTGCTTACTCCGTGTTGGTATCCAGGCTTTTCCTCCTACATGCTTCCGCTGTACTGCTCGTTTTCAAAGAGCCTCCAGAGACTGGTTCACTGTGGGTGCACCTGCTGAAGCCTTGTTTGTCCCGGTGTGGTGTGGAGCCAGCTCAGGGCGAAGATACACTTTCATCAGTGCAACTGGGAGTTCAGCAAACCTTGAATGTATATGGGTCCAGGATTTAAAACATTTGCTTGGAAATAGCAAACTATTTTAAAGAAATCACCCAGCTTCACTGATGAAAGTGTTTATTCCTCAGCCTTGGAGAGCTATAATAAATCAGGCCCATAGAGAGGGCAGGTTACCAAACAAAAGTAGACACACGTTGATTTGGAGTTGTGTAGTAAATAAAAAGAATATTAGGAAGTCTTATACAAGTAATGGTAAATATAAAAATCAGGTACTATAAATCTATTTCTTTTTATTACAAGTTAATGTTGTGCCATCCTACTAGAGTTTAACTTGAAGATTTAGTGTAATAAGGAAATACTGCTGAAAATTATGTCAGTAGGTCATAACTATTGTGCTATATCCTATATCTATCCAAAAACTATATATAAATATATATATATATATATATATATAACAAAAATGTGCAAATATTTTTATCTTTGTATTCTTCTAAACATGTTTGTTTGGAATTATCAATAGGGGTAGGTGTAAATGTGCATTATATGCGCCGGTTTCTGCGTAAAATTGCTGCATAATGATGTATTACTGTTCCTTTAACACTATGCAAATCTAACAATCAAGTTTCCTGATATACAAACAGTCATTAAAGTAAAGAATAGCAACCAAATTAAAAAACGGAAATGCAATCAAATATTTGCACCTGTATTTTTCCTGAAATACATTTTTTTTAATATATTTAACATTTGTATTTCTATTGAAGCAGGTAAATATGAAAGACTGGATATGAATATTCCATATTTTACAATTGCAACAAGCAATATGCATGCTCAAAATATAAATGCCAGATTTCCGAAGGTCCAGGTAATGGCTGCTGTTGTGAATTAGACCTAAATAAAGAAGATATTGGTTACCACACCCTACAGAATTGATTAAAAGGGGAGTATAACCCCCTTTGTAGCAGTGTTACCAGTGGCAGACCTCACCGATTTAGTTATGAACAGAATACTTCCAAGCAGTGCTAGACTTTCTGCTTGTTAGCAACACTCAACTGAACTTGTTTTGAAATGTTGAAGCTCGTGAGTAGTGGCACATCTTCAACCATACAAAACATATTTTCCTAGAAAACTTTGAATTATTTTATTTGCTTAAACTGAGGAAGTAGAGGTAACTGAGTGGTGAAATGTTTCAACAATAGCCCAGTAGTCTAACTGCATGACTGCTTACTACTTACATGAATAACTTGCAGCCTTTAGAAACCCGGCATTCTTTACAAATGAAGTTTTATAATTCACCATATATTGTACTTTTATTTCTAAAATAAAATGTTATATTCAATAATGTAATAACAATATAATATTTCTTAACTTAAAGATTTAATTTTAGTAAAAGTTTTTGTATCTTCCCTTTACACCAACATTTATTACCCAAATGCATATGAAGCAGTAGAGCTTTTTCTTTGTACTAGTAATTTAATTTCTGCACAAATTAAATTCATTTTAGATAGTTTGAATTATATTGTAGAGCTATATATTTGTCCTTTCAATACTAGACAGAGTGATCCCAGAGGTCTTATAATTACAGCTGTAGATATTGCTTCCTCCGAGTGTTATTTCCAAAACAATTGGATATATTAATGAAGACTTTGTATCCCACAGGTTCAAATATTGAAGTTGATACTAATTGTTTATATTTGACATGGGAGGAAAAAATGTTCCTGGCAGGATATTTGGGATAAGTAGACAAATACTATTACCTGCTATCTGAGGAGAAAAATTCCTGGTATAATCAAGGTTGGCAAATGAGTATTGCTCTTGGATTTTCCTGTATTAAGCTGTAGCATTCTCCGAGTAGTGTCCAGACTAGTGATTCCTGCCGGGCGACACAATATTACTCCAAGTGTGCAAGACCATAGAATCTATTTCACTGTACATCTTCTCCAGTGACGTACTTGCATTGGAGGATCTGTGTGGAGTTGGTTTGATTTGTGATATTGAGAGAACTTTTAAAGTGTCTTGGTATAATTTGATTGATATGATTATTGCAAATATGATTTATTGCAAATAATAGATTGGCATTTGGTATATTTTTGGTAATTGTATTTTAAGTTTGAGCTGAATATTACTTAAATTTAATTAATTTTATTTTCAATATAGTTTTTGGGATCATATTTCTCGTAATATATGTTGTTGACGGGTTTGATTTACAGATGAGTGCCAAATTATTTTTAAATTTGATTGGTGAAAGCTTCTCACTCCTTTGAATGCGGCTTATATTTACCATTGTTGTCAGCACAAAAATATTTTCAACGCATTTATATAAGTGGGAAAACCGACTCTTTCTCCAAGTATAATTATAACAAAAAAAAAATAGGTAAAAACAATAGGGTACAGATGAGGGATGTCCCATATAGCTGTTAGGCATCTGGTTAAGTCATCTGTATTTTATCTTACAATCACATAAGATCAAACAACTATTGAATTGTCATATGAGGTTTGTGGTGTATGGTATTACTTCTGGAAAATGTAACATTATATGCAAAAAGGACTGCAAGGTGATTAAGCAATAGATTAGGGATCATTTATATGATATTACGTTGAAAAAATATACATACTTGTCTAATCATTTCAACTCAGCAGATGTAAAATCTTTGAAGATACAGATTAAATATGCATTGTAGATTTCCCTTCTCGTATAGGAGTGAAATGTATTGAATTTTCACATTAGATGCTTGCATTCTACAAGAGTTACATTTTGACGGGCATGTTTAATATTTTTTTATTCAAGTTTACAATTTCGCTATCACAACTTTCTCTACTTTTTAAGAAGCCTGATTCAGTGCCTATTTACTTACTTAATTTACTTGTAATTTAAGTCAATTACTCAAAAATAGGTAAGTAAATGCACTCCCAAGGCTTCAGGATTTAATTCTCAGCCATAAAATCTTTTCAATTAAAAGACAATCTTTATCTGCAAAAGAAAGGAGTGGCCATGAGCACCTGTTGTACACCAACATGCTAATTTATTCTTTGAAAAAAGGGGAAGGATGCATTCACAATGTCATGTGACAAAATGAAAATAGTGTTTTTGGATGTTTAAATTGAATTTGAATTGCAACCCAAGCGGATTGTTTTTTTTATCAACTTTTTTATTCAGAAGAACCATGGCAGGGAACACAATATTGCGTGCTGATCATTTTCAGTCTCATCCATTAGTACATAGCATTCCCTATAGTCAATATTTGCTACGAAAAGGCATATGTTCAGATGAGACAACCTTTGAATTAGAAGCTCAACAATTGCAAAGTTTTAATCAAATTAAAATCAAGAGGCTATGGCAAAATATTCCTGCCAAACCCTATCAAAAAGTGAAGGCTCAAGACAAAATCTGCAGTCTCTTGTTTCTAAAAACAAGTCACAATTGATTAAAAGATTGATTAGTACTTAAACCAACAAACATCAAGACTTGGGAAATATTTTATCCAAATATTGGTACTTACACACATGCAAAGATTCTCGGCCGATAATTGGCTCAGGTCCAATATCGGAAAAGAATCTTGCGTGTGTACAGTGCTGGTCATTTATCATCTGAACGACCATCCTGGTGGATCCCCAGACGATGGAAGACGAATGGTCGTAAGTGAAGGGGAGACAGCGCAGCGAGGTGCCGCTCTGTTGTCCTCCCCCCACGCCTCTCTATAGAGCAGAACCATAATGTATGTACAGCACTCGTTCATGTATCGTGCAGTAGTTTGGTGTTCGAAAGGATCATGAAAGATCAATTCTTTGCACAATTATTGCTTTTGTGTACGTAGCCTTACTTACAGACCATTTGATTATATAAAAATTTGTCCCCAACTGCCTCACTATCATTTATAGATGTGCAAAATTGTTAAAAGATATGTTAGTTCATAACATATATCTCTAAGTTATTGTTTTTTATCATATAAATAAAGTATACATATTCAGTATTTTACCTTTGAGTATCTGCTAAGTACAAAAGGAACCCAATATTATTTTTTCTCTTCATGTAGTGTGCACTTTAGTGTGCTGAGATTGTACTAATTACTGTTATTAGTATTATACAGTATTTATATAGCACCATCTTAATACGCAGAGCTGTACAAAGTCCATAGTCATGTCACTAGCTGTCCCTCAAAGGGGCTCACAATCTAATGTCCCAACCATCGTCATGTCTTTTTTTAGTCTTAGGTCAGTTTTGTGGGGAAGCCAATTAACTTAACTGCATGTTTTTGGAATGTGAGAGGAAAAACATGCAGACACGAGGAGAACCTGCAAACTCCATGCAGATTCGAGGCTGGGATTCGGCCCTGGGACCTAGCGCTGCAAAGGCCGGAGTGCTAATCCCCGAGCCTTCGTGCTGCCAATGCTTGTTCACCATATGCTAACAGTGAACAATGCTAAGAAATGCTAACAGTGTCTGAAAAGGTGTGAGAAGTTTTAAAGGTTAGTTTTTTAGAAGACAAACTAAAACTTTGCAAAAGCTTTGGACAGAAAAATATGTTATGAATGACCCTTGCATTCTGTCTGTAAAAAGTGTCTACAGAGGTCCGACTTACCCACTGCCAAGTCAAAACCTGTAATCAGTAGGGAATGGGGACTCAGATAATTGCAGATATTGTATATTGAGTGGGCTTAGAGAGGGTACTGCACTGTTTCAGAAAGACTTCTGTTTTATTATACAGAGCCTATGTGCTTTTCTCTACCCAAACTCGAATTAGCGGTCACAAACTGAAAGTTTAGTTAAACAGTCTGAGGCATGTGTGCATGCATGGTTCCCTAGCTGGACTGGTTGAACACATGAACACAACAAAGCACTCACCATGTGTCAAAAATACCTGCAAAAAAGCTTGAAAATGATTTAAAATGCTTATAGAAGTGGTTTCAGTGTTTGCAAGCTGTCCCAGTTCAAACCAACTCTTGACATCACATCATGCATAAAAAAACAACACATAGCAATGATGCCCCCTCCTACCACCTATGAAAAGATAATGGCCCTGATTTATTAAAGTTCTCCAAGGCTGGAGAGAATACACTTTCATTGGTGAAGCTGGGTGATCCAGCAAACCTGGAATGGATCTGGCCTAGGATTGAAAACATTTGCTAACAAATAGCTTGATTTTAGGAAATTCATTCCAGGTTTGCTCAATTACTCAGCTTCATTGATGAAAGTGTGTTCTGTCCAGCCTTGGAGAACTTTAATAAATCAGGGCAAATGAATGGACCCATTTGTATATAGGCATACAATGTTTTTGCAAATGGTAAAACCTCTCAAAATTGCTTTCGTTAGAAGGCTAGAGAAGAAAGACTATTATGGGAGAACCTTAGTGATCCAGCAATTCTGGAATAGATATGATCCGAGATTGAAAGCATTTGCCAACTAATAGCAAATTATTTTAGGAATCCAGTCTAGGTTTGCTGGATCCCCAGCTTCTACAATGGTAGTCTACCTACCAGTCTTGAAGAGCTTTAATAAAGCATGCCTAACGGCTGTAAAAATGGCATATAATACTTCTAAACACATAAAAGAAATGTAGTCATTCGGCTTTGCTAAAGAAAAACACTAATATTTAATACAAAGCACGTCTGCTATATAATAAAAGTATGCATTACATGTCAAACTTGCAAGCTGGTGTGGTTTTCCTCCCTAAATGAATGTGCAGTCAAGGTGAGAATGATCTTATCGTACTCAGGAAATTGTGGTTACCTGGAACAAGTGCAGACTGCTTTCTTTTAAAAATTCAATGCATTTAAACTATGTGCATATTATGTCATTAAAGGTTTTCAGTTAAATATCAGTTTGATGATTAAAATAAAAAGGATTAGGAACTGGTACAATGCAGTAACAATTATAAGAAGAAATTATTTCCAATCTTTTGATTATCTTCAATACAATCCATACTAAAAACCTTGGCTTAGATTAGTTTCATTTTTAATACCAATTTTAGTGTTGAATCTCTGTTTTAGTCACTAAAATCAATACCTAATAGGAAGAAATAGGTAATTATTTTAAAACAATCCTAACAATTTATCTTCAATGATTTCATTTTTCTATTTATTATAGCCATTTGATATAGCTGATTTTTTACTCCATGGGTTCACATCTCTGTGGGATCCTGAAGCAACTTCGAGACTTCAGTTTTGTAATCAAGCTGAACTTGTGAGTTATTTTTGCAGTAAGTCCTCCAAGAATTCTCTTAATATGACAGAAGGGTTCATCCACAGGAAATGCAGAGTTGCAAAAAGGCCCTATTTCTGCCAACTAGATCTTTTTTTTAAAAAATATTTTCAGTTTCTTACATTAATTGTATCCATCCATTTATTATGGACATTCTGTAATTCTGAATCAAGCACACTATTTGTTTAGTATGTAATAAAAAGTTATTGTTAAATAAAAAAAAAGTTTTTGAAAAAAAAGAGCAAGCTGCTTCAATTGCAGAGCTATAAAGAATCAGAAACTGAATGGGGCTGCCTCCAACATGTGCTGATATGAATCTCCTAGCATACATCTGGGTAGGCAATATCTAGTCAGCATAATCACATGACTGGTACCCAGCTCAAGGTTTTTAGCTTTCGTTCTATCATATCGAAATTAAAACAACTGAACAAAGGCCAGAAAACTAGTGCTACTGCTTGCCAATGATATATTCAAAGTTCAAAGTTTTTATATTGTCATAATACCCATAGCACAGTTTCTGTCCTACTGTGAGGGGCTCCACACTTTACAGGGGTAAGTTTTGCATAGAAAACTACCTTTTATGTTCATCAATTGGTATTCCTTTGCTTAATTAGAATGATCATTATAATGTTAGTTAGTTTTAGCTTAATATAGAAATATGGTGTATATATATATATATATATATATATATATATTTATTTATATATATACTCACTGGTTACTTTATTAGGTACATCTTTTTAACTGCTTGCAATGCATTTTGGCACATAGACTTGTAGGCTATCAAGTTGGCTGACCCAGATAAACAGGAAAAGTGTGTCACCAAACACAATGGTTAACATGAGTGATACAAGGGAGTTAGTAACCACTGGAACTTACCTAGGTGATTCAGAAGGGTTGTTCTTTATCTCCAAGTTTTACCAGAATGATAAGGTAATATTTGTGATCTTGGGGGTTGACCTGAGTGATAAGTTGGCGAGGGTGTCAGTAATTATGGGGATCTATCCAATTAGTAAAGGTGTGGTTTTGATGATCATGACATGAGATCATGTGGGTTGACCTGAAGATAAGTTTGATGTTTAAATGATTTCAGAGGTGGACCTAGGTGATTTGGGGGTTATTTGTGATCATGGGGGTTGACCAAGGTCATAAGGGAAGGGGTGCAAGTGATTTCAGGCTTGGAGCAGGTGTAAGGGGGTGTTCATTGGGGCTGAACTTTGAGAAAGATGGACAATGATGGTTATAGATTTGGTTGATAGTGGAGGTTGTTGTGATTTCCAAGATAGACAGGATGATAAATAGGGGTTTTGTTGCTCAAAGGTTTGATTGCTGAGGAGTGTGTTTATTGGTCTCAGGGATGGAGTTTAGCTATGAGATGGTGGATGTTTAAGATGTCCAAAGCTGACATGGGTGAAAAGAAATTGGGAGAGATTTATTATTTCCACGTTTGACCCAAGTGCTTCATTCACTATACATATGTTATGCAGAATGTGGTACAGAATTAGGTTCTATCAATCATGCATACTATGATGTTTTTAGTAATGAAGGGGCTAAGTGAAAAATGACCCTGCGGAGCCTTGATGTCCATGATATTCTGCTCCTAAAATTAACATGTATCTGCTTTTATAGACAATTTGTTGCATAGAATTTGGAGTTTCTATTCACACAAGGAATCCTAACACATGTTGACCCCACACAAAGCATATGACACATTTATTTCTTGTGATATTTCTCACTAAAGATCCTGTTACAAAATGGAGTCTCAAAACAAGATGAACTAAAACAGTCATGTTTCCTTTTCAGCTTCACCCTGCTAAAAATAATGTGTAGTAAAATATCTCAGTGCTAATCCATGCACATCCAACCCTATATGTCTTATAGGGTTTTATATCTGGGATATGTTTATTTCCCTAGTGCAGTGATTTTCAACCACTGTGCCGCGGCACACTAGTGTGCCATGAGCGATCTTCAGGTGTACCGTGAGAAATTATCCAATGTTGGTTAATTGGTGTGAAAATTATTTATTTACTGCAAATAATTTGTCTTCATTTGGCTATACCAGCAATGTATAGTGATAGGCAGAACAAAGAAGTACTCTTCCACTAGATGGCAGCAGGTAGCTAATTAATCTGTGACATTTTTGTTTAGTGGTGTTCCGTGGGATTTTTCTAATGTAAAATATATGCCACGATTTAGGAAAGGTTGGGAAACACTGCCCTAGTGGTTGAACTTGATGTCTTTTTTCAACCTAACCTACTATGTAACACAAAGGACAATCACGTTGAAGGCTCCAGCAGGAGTCTGCCATCATGTGTCTATCCCATTGCAAATGGCTATGGCTATAAAGATAGTGTACCTTTATGCTCATAGTAACACCCACATTTTTAAAGTTTAAGAGCAAGTTTTGTACTAGTTCTTCATAATTTTGTGCTTTATGGTTACCCAAGAGGTTCTTGACAACCATGACATAGCTATGCCAGGCAGAAGCTTCAGTATCAGTCATGTACCTTGTGAAATTTGAATCATTTATCAGTTTCTGAATCTAAGGTCCATCAAAGACTCCTGCTTTTAATTTTTCAGTACTCAATCCAGGGAAGAATCTACAAATGTGTTGAAGCAATCACCGTCCTTGTTTAGAGCTCTAACAAATTCCTTCATTAATCCCAACTTTATGTGTAGTGCAGAGAAATTTATTCTTTTCTTTGTCAACCAATGGCTCGTTAATGGTTAATGATGTTTGCTGCACCTTTTTTAATGTTTTCCCTTGGAGGCCATGTCACTTTTTTCCAGTGATCCTGCTTTGCTCTACTATCCCACAAGCAGAAGAAACATGGGTACTTTGTGTATCCACTTTGCTGTAGTAGGATGTTCCTCCTTTTTTAATCAACACATATGGACCATTGGTTTTCATGATAGAAAAGATTTTGTAAGACCATTTTGATATTTTAATAAAGTTTTGTGGAGTGACCAATTGGAATTGATGCATAGCAGTTGCCATTATGCCGTAAAACAGATTTCAAACTTCGAGTGGAACTGTCTTTGAAAAGCTGTCAGTCTTCTGCTCGGTATTCTGGTACTCCCATATGGGCTAGTAGTCCAGGGATGTTACAACAGTACACAAAGTCTTCATCTTCACTGAAATATGGTAGGAGTGTCACCTATAAACCGTTATTTTACCTTCCGGTCTCAGACAGTTCTTTTCTTTTAGCCTGGATGCTAAAAGTTCAGATGCTTGTTTTGACAGACTTAGATCACGTATTAAATCATCTCTCTAAACCAAGCTCTTCTTGGTAGAACGGCTGGTTTGATGAAACACTTCCTTCATATTCACTTCCACTGCTAACTCCTGGATTACACTCCACACCCTGTATATCCTCCATGTCGGATACAGGAATATCAGGGAGTGTACTGAACACTAGTATGGGAACATCAGCCCCATGCGGCACAGGTCATCTTGCTGATTCCAAATCAGAGTACTCCCACTTGTTTTTTTTGTAACAAATAAAACCTTTTACATTCACAACACAAAAATATTTTGATTTTTGGGCTCCATACCATAGGTACACCAAATTTCAAACTTTTCAGTTTTCCATTTTTCCAATGACGTAGACACTCTACAGACATTTTGCATACTATATGGGGAGCCCAATACTTATCTTGGTCCCCCACTTTATTACCAAAATATGCAAGATATGCTTGTTTCCGAAATTTTGTAAAGAGAGGCCTGGAGCGGGGGATCGCAGAGAGGGTTAGTGGAAGGCCTTCTTGACTGAGAGGGGTAGGGAGTAGGCAGTGAAAGCGTTAAGTGTTGGAAGGTTCGAAGGGGAGTTTGTTAGGAGGAAGCAGAAGGGGTGACGTAGTGTGGGGAGGAGGGAGAGGTGTGATAAAGGGGGGAGAATGGAAGGGGAGGATCATTTGCAGCAGGACGGGGAGAGTGGTGAAAGTTTCTAATCCACCCTCTCGTTTTTGGGGGTAGTTCTGGAGCTCGTGTTGTTTGGGTGAGAGGTTGGTGGTGAGGTCCTCAAAGGAAGGTGTTTGGTTTTATCATTTCAGTAGGGGTGAGAGACTCATCTAAGGTATGGGATTCTCTGGAGTTGTTGTGGTTAAGTGATGGTTTAATGATTTGGTTGGAAAAGGGCTTCAAGTGCTCATGGTATCGGTCCCGAGCTGGTGGCTGCGGCTGGAAGCATATATATCAAGGCGGTGCAGACCCAATAGTATGGGAGTGTTGTAGTGGGGGCCTTCGAGGACCAGTAACAAGAGGGGTTTTGAATTAGTTATAGTTAAAAATAAAGGAGTAAATTATGTATGTGTATTGGTATTTATGGTTAGTTTATTTTTATTGATATGTGTTCATTGTTATTAATGGTTATTTTGGATTATATTATTATTGATAAAAGTTGTTTGTTAATAAAAGGCCTGAAAAGGCCATTTACCAAAGTATTGGTGGGGTGGTATATTGGGTCAAGTGGGGGGAGAGGGGAAGGCACTGAATGCAGGGGCTCCACCATGTCACAGTTATGTTCCATCTCTGTTTTTGCTGAGAATATTCACCACAAATGTAGCAAAATACATTAGGGTCTTGAAGAACTTATTTCTGCAAAAAATGTATGAATAAAAAGAAGGCAAATACAAGTTTTATGAAAATAATGGTACATTGAATATATAAAATGCAAAACATCAGTGTAAATAAAGATTGATAATATGCTGTTGGTAAAATCGTCTATTCCGATTCCTGTATTACAAGAACTAGAGCCAATTCAATGAAACTGATGTAATTTCTGGATTCAGCAGACCTGAAATACTGAAAAATCCTTGGCAAGTAAAAAAAATTTTTTTTTTGAGCTGTGCTATGTGACCTTATTCCATTTTTACCCTCTAGGGTGTTGTTTAATAATGTGTTAGATTCTAAGGATCTCTCTTTTCTTATATCCAGAAGTATGTTCAAAGATTAATAGGTAGGTGTGGGTTATCTTCTTTGGGAGGGCCCTGAGTTAGGATTTCAGAAAATTTAGTAGACCCCAGGGGTGGATTTCCTTTGAAATTGTTCTATATTATAAACAATATTTTTACTTCTAACCACATATGTCAAATGTGTTATTTTCACACAAAGGTAGCGTACTGTTAATGCTCATAAAAAATAAATGAATTTATTGTAAACATGCAGTGCTTTAAAAAACCATAAGATAAACCAAAGATAACACACCCAAATACAAATCAACAAAGTCCGTGAAAATAGACAGTGGTTGGCACCTGTAATGTGTAAAATCAGACTAGAGTCTAAATATATAACTAAACTTCCAGCAGTTGCATCAGTATGAAAACCAATTGAAAATGCTCTTACCAGGTGCATACCTAGCATAGGTGACTTCTAAAGGTGAATTATTTTAACAATAAAAACATATAAAAATATACAGAATAGTAATACAGGGAATGAAAATTGCAGTGTCCTCTATATTGGTGGTCAGTAAAGAAATAGGGCCTGATTTAATAAAGCTCTCCAAGGCTGGAGAGGATACACTTCATCAGTGAAGCTGGGTGATCCAGAAAACTTGGAATGGATCTGGTCCAGGATTGAAAACATTTGCTAGCAAATTACTTTGAAGATATATAAAAGGGACAACAACTCCCAAATCTCTCTCTTAATCACTCTTTTCGTTTTGGAGCCCAGCCAGGCTGCAGGATACAGAGGACGGACTCTTTGCGTAATGTATTATTTTTACTTTGTCTATGTGATCATTATTCAGCTTAATTTGAATAATTGTTGGGTACTTGTTAATTCTTTTTCTCTGTTAATAAATATCTTGGTATTTAGGATCTGTGTGAATATTAGGCGAATAAAGACATAGTAAATTACTGCTCACAGTAAAGTGGATAACATATGGGGAAACAGAATTTTTTTCCTTTTAGTAGTCACTTGAGAGTTGGTGGTAAATAGAAAAGTGCTCTTTACACTGGTGTATTGTCCCCTCACTTCAGGCGTCAGTGGAAAAGTATCCTTTTAGGTTATCAGTGAAAAGTATCCTCTGATATTGGTTGTCAGTAAAAAAAAAAAAATCCACCTGCTTTGGTGATCAGTGATGAAGAACCCGTTACATTGGTGGAGAAAACGTTTTTTCTCATATTATTGAATGTTGGAGCTCAATGGCTCTGATGGAGCAGCTCATATCCACAAGGAACCAAGAAGAATATTGCTGGTTTTAAAATTTAAAATAATGATATTTTTCATTCACAAACTGAGGGCCTGATTTATGAAAGCTCTCCAAGTCTGGAGTGGATACATTTCTAACAGTGAAGCTGGGTGATCCAGCAAACCAGAAATGGATCTGGTACAGTATTGAAAACATTTGCTAACAAATAGTAAATGACTTCGAAGAAACCCATTCCAGGTTTTTTAGCTTCCCCAATGAAAATGTATCCTCCCGGTCTTGGAGAGCTTTCATAAATCAAGCCTAGAATGCCACCAGATATTGTAGCGCCTTTTAGTGAGACATGGTGACTTTAGGTATTTAAGGTTATGTTTAAGGTTTTTAGATGTATCTAGAGCTTAGTTCTGCACTAGGGAGTGATGGTTAAATGTCTGTTGATGATAGATGGTACCTCTGTGGGTTTAGGTAACAACCAATAAATGCTCTGCTGCAGTTATTCTCTTGCCTATGGACTGTTTTGGTGGCTTTTTTGGAGGGTACCTATTCAGTGGTAAATACCGGAGAACTGAATGCAGAAAGGAGGCTCTTGAAGCCCTGGCATGATGATGGAGTGAGAGATCCAGGTAGTCAGCTGAGGCTAGCATTATTTAGGCACAAGGACTTAATGATACGTTCCCACTGCTTTGGAGGTGTCAGTACTGCCTTTGGACCTCTTTAATATTGCCTATTGTATCCTTGCATGTTGAATTTGACTGATTTTTACAATGCTCCACTTGCATTGACCTTTCTCATATGTGTGTTTGTCTTATACAATAAAAGTACAAAAAGTTGTTTTCCAAGCCTGTGTGTTTCTTTAGGTTACCCCACCAGAAAGAACCATGGTACAAGCTGCTGCTCCTACAGGGGTAAGAGCTATAATCAAAACAGCCAATGGATGATGTTGGTTAAAAACTGCCACTTTTCATTAGGGTTTTCAAAGCTGATTATGTATACAGCATTGTACTCTGCATTAGTTTAAACAATAAGTTTTTCCGCTGGCATGAAAGCAGACATATTCGCTTACATTAACATTACTACACGGTGGGGAATTTCCCCTGGGAAGGGCACCAACTCTCAGTTTCACACTGCACAGATTATGTATTTTACATCATAGCCCCTGACATGTGCTTTGATTGAAACACATACTACTTGCATCAACTGTTGCTGCAATTCTGACTTTAAAACCTGCATCACACAACAGCTTCGCTCAGGGAGTAATAAAGCAATATTTTACTACAAGGTAGTTTTCTTAGGCAGAGTCCCTTACTTTTTTAATAAGAACAGTTTTAGATTTAGCTCAATAACTTTAAAACATTTAATAATAATCAAGAAAAAAAATTGGAAGCAAAATAAGACAAGTATTACAAGACAAACAATAAACAAAAAAATATTTAGGAAAAGGTCAAAAAAATTTTAGGTTATGGTCCACCTGGTCCTTGGTACAAAGTCAATATCTGATATACTTGAAATCACCTTATGATGCAGTTCATGGTAGAGTGCTGACTGTGCAGACAAGCCATGGGTACAGACTAGGTCTTTAGCCCCCAGCAGGCAGCTAGAACACAGCAGGCAGTCACTACCTGCTGTGAATAATCACTCATTTCCTTTTATATGAATGGTACTCAATTACAGTGGAAAAGCTGTAATGTTTGAAGTTTGTCAATGAGCAAGTCAACTATGAATCATATGCTCCCACTCCCCAAACCTCACAAATATGAATTCAAAAACTGTACGTACTTGAACAGATTGGCAGTAGAGAAGTTACCCTTGGTGGTCATTGGAGAAATGCCTCTTTACAATTATCATTAGTGGTATAATGTACAATTCTTTGGTGACCTGGGGAATAGAGATTTCATTAATAGCTAAAGCAGATGTGATCTCTTATTATGGAAGTCAATAAAGAACGTCCAGTTAAAGTATATGTGTCAGTGCTTACTTATCTGAGATACAACCGAAACACTCAGACTGTGCCCATTGTAATACAACTACGATGGGCTATTGCATGGGTTTTTACCCCATCACATATGGTACATGAATGTATATGGCACCAGGAATAAAAGCATAGACCTTTAGTAACTGTAAGCATACCGTGTTTCCCCGATGATAAGGCATCCCCATCAAATAAGCCACCCCCCAATTTTTGATCAAACAATAAAAATAAAGCACCCCCCGCAAATAAGACATCCTCCAATACCGGATACTGTGTGCCTCTGTGTGACTCCTCGATGCTGGCTGCAGTGCAGAGTGAAACTGAAAGTAACTTCAAAGGACAAGCAAGCTGCTGATCCCTGCCCTAACAGAGTCTGTTACCCGAATGTGTACTGTAGTCTTCTTCATGGAAAAATAAGACATCCCCCTGAAAATAAGACCTAGGGCATATTTTGGCATTTCAAAAAATATAAGACAGCACCTTATTATAGGGGAAACAGGGTATATCTCCAGTTATCACATATCCCATTCACTTATCATTAACATTCAATTAATTTCAATATTTAAAGTCTTTTGGCCCAAATCCTTTTTAAGTATGAATCCTTTAGACCTTGAGCTTCTAATACAACTTGCAGGAGGCTGTATATTCTTTAGCCAAGCCCAGCAAATGAACATTTTAGCCCAAATGTAAAGCCTAAAAAGGCACTGGCATTTGCCCCTTTAAAACCTTTCTGCTTTAAAAAAAATGTTGTTGCAGAGGGGGTGTGGACCTCTGGAGCTGACTCGTATGGCCACTGACAACAGTACATCAAAGCCAGTGTCCCCTCAGAAGATCTGACTGTCTTGTGGGCTGTGCCTGATCAGAATCTGCTGAAAAAAATATTCTTCTCTTTTCTGCAGGAACGTTGTGTTGAGATTGTTGATTTTTACAGTCTTTCACATGAGTATAAGTTTTGTGAACTTTCACACCTCTGCACTAGACTACTTAATCTGCATCTTCTTGAATATGGAAAATATCCATATGTCCTCTGCATCTACTATTCCATTTGGGTTTTGGAACATGGCCTTTCTGAGAACTTTTAACCATCAGTCCAAATGCAGGCCTTGCCTACACGCAGATCTGTAGGCTCTCTAGAGTGTTACATTGAGGCATCCCACCAGGCACCTCTGTGAGGTTAAATTGTACATGACATAGGTGGTTCACAAAGTGGATAGTATTGCTGTTAAAATCTGTGGTCTAACATTCAGGATTTGACAAGTGGAACAGAACAGGAATTTTCACCATCAACAATTTGCTCATCTGCAATCTTTCATGGAAGACCTAGGGTACATGTCTTGTCTATGCAATCTTTATCTGCGGGAGCTTTAAAAGGATTTAAAAGGATGTTAAAAGGATTTGACATTTGTTCATGCTTTCTAAAAGTATGTCTCTGCTGGTATTATTATTATTATTAATAAGCTATATTTATAAAGCACCAACATATTATGCAGCACTGTACAATAAATAGGGGTTGCTAATGACAGATAGATACAAACAGTGACACAGGAGAAGGAGAGGACCCTGCCCAAAAGAACTTACAATCTACAAGGTGGGGAAAGCAGCACACAATTGGAGGGGGGATACACAATGGTGGGTGAGTAGTGAGGGTTCAGACAGAAGAAGACAGGTATGTGAGTTTGAAGAGATGGGTTTTACTGGCTCCTTTATATGTACAAAAAGTAGGAGCAAGCCTAAGATGACGAGGAAGAACACTCAGAGAGTCGGGATGGCCCTAGAAATGTGGTGCATGTGATGAGGTTATGGGAGTGAAAGCTAGAGGTAGGTCATTGAAGGAGTGGGACGAGAACTGTGGAGGGATTTGAAGGCAAAGCACAGGAGCTTGAATTTGGTTCTAAGGTGAAATGGAAGCCAATGTGAACTACAAAGAGATGCAGCAGAAGAAGAGCTTTGGGAAGGATGGCTGCAGCATTCAATATAGATTGTAGAGGAGAGAGTTGGGTTAGTGGAATACCAGAGGGGAGGAGGTTATAGTAGTCCAGACGAGAGATGATAAGAGCATGTACAAGGAGTTTGGTGGTCTCTAGGGGCAGGTAGGGGTGGATTTTGAGGATGTTGCACAAGTGAAAGTAGCAGGATCTGAAAATTTTGTGGATGTGTGGGGTGAAGGAGAGGCCAGAATTGAAGGTAATGAAGGGACGAATAACAGTGGTATTAACAGTTAGACATATGCCAGGGAGAAAATAAGAAAGTGTGTGATGAATTTTGTTTTATCCAGGTTGAGTTTCAGGAATCGGTCAGACATCCATGATGAGATGGCTGACAGGCAGCATGAGACCTTATCCAGGACTGAGGGAGACAGGTCAGGGGTGGACAGATAGATTTGAGTGTCATCAGCATACAGATGGTACTGTAAGCCAGGATATTAGACTACCGAGAGAGGAGGTGTACAGAGAAAAGAGAACCGGTCCAAGGACTGACCCTTGGGGAACACCAACAGGGAGGAGAGTTGGAGAGGAGGAATTATCATTGAAAGAAACTTGAAAGGAGCGGTCAGAGAGATAGGAAGAAAACCAAGAGAGAGCAGTGTCACTGATACCAATGGAGCGCATGATTTGTATTAGAAGGGGGTGATCAACAGTGTCAAAAGCGGAGGAAAAATCTAGGGGAAGAAGGAGGGAAGAGTTGCCTTGTGACTTAGCTCTGGGGAGGTCCATTAGCCACTTTAGTAAGGGCTGATTTAGTGGAATGCGTAGCTGAAAATCCAGACAAGAATGAGGCAAAGGGAGAGTTGATGTTCTGATAGTCGATGAGTCTTTTATAGACAAGGAGTTTAAGAAGTTTGGAAACATATGGGAGAAGGAAGATTGTAGAGAAGGGGACTGTAGCTTGTAGGTAAGGATGAATCTATTGAGGGTTTTTTCAGGACAGGGAGAATAATAGAATGTTGGGGGGAAGGAGGTTGTGGCCAAAAAGGAGAATAGGGAGCTGTCATGGTGGGTGAGGTTGCAGAGTTTGGAAAATAAAACATGCTATGGTTCATGGTATATTGTTTGATGTCTGTCGTTTCCCGTTCTTTGTATTCTTTTTTTTTTTTTTAAATAAAACAAGTTAGTTTAAAGTTGGATTAAATAAAAAAATTATTTTGTTATAGGTTCCCTGTAGAATATTCATTCTAAAATTTTTGTTTTACTCCTGCAGCAGTTAGCTCAATATTTCCATCTAGTGGAAAGATACAGGTATGACAGAAGTTTATAGCTCATGCCAAAACTTTTTAATAAATTGGATAATTCTTTTTCCTTGTATGAAGACTATGGGCACACAAATTTTAATGCTCACACCAGGAGCCCTTTACTCGAATCACTTCCTTTACACAGAACATTTTCTTTGTTTAAATAACTTGGCTTAGAAAATAGTGATATGAAAAGAAGAAACCATATGTAAATATAGAAAATTCTGTAATTTTGGGGGGAAAAGTGGTATTGATTCTTCTACCTATAAGTACAAGTCTTCTGTGCCTAACAGTAGGTTTGACAAGGTCTATAGATAAACCAATGCTCATTTTGCCCAAACCAATGCTCAATGCCCAAAAATATGGTATGAATTCTTTTAAGGATATATTATTGCCACAAACTATCTCAAAAACTTGTTATGAAGTAATAATTGTTATGAAACCTCTGAATTGTGATGCTTTTTCTAGTAAACTAAACTAGCATTACCATACCTGTCATTGACAGGTATAGAATTGCTCAGCCAGTCCAGGTGAAAGATTTGTGGCACGTGACATAATCATGTCCTTATTCTAATCACCATTTTGCCTTAACACTTGCTGGTAAGCAGCCTCCAACTGATTCTCCAGATTATTAGATTCAAGAGTTTACTTTTCAACTACAGTATTTATGTACCTAAATGATGCAGAAAAGGGCTAAAATGTCTTCTTCGGTTCTTGGCTGGATACCTTTTTCTAGGTAAAACTGGACCCTCCATTTATTGTACAAATATCACAGAAAAATAACAAGCAGTAAAGGATAACACAGATAGCTCATCCTCCCCCCAATGCCATATATATGTGAAAAAGAACTGTTTGCCAGGATGAACATCATTGTTGTCTCACTTTTGGGAAATAGTCCTGGCCTGCTGCTCCCTGGAACGGGGTTCTGTCCCTTGCTGTAAACACTTGCTGCCTGATGGGGAATTTTAAATATTTTTTCCCAAAGTCTCTGCTGTTATAACAAGTTAGCCCACTGCAACAGGCTTGAAGCCTTTATTAACAGCAAGTTTCCTCACCTTCTTCAAGGCCCCAAATGACAGAATGGCAGGAGTGCAGGGAGCTAAATTTGTCCAGTGCTCCATTTTGTCTAAAACCCTATCTGTTTCCAGACTCACCTTTGTGCCCTTCTACTCTTCCCTTTCCCATCTCTGTTATTTTGTGTCATGCAGCTTATCTGCATGGTGCAATAAAAAATCTGTATTTTTTATAGATAAATACAGAATTTTTTCTTTTTTTTGTGATAGATTGCAGTAGGTATCATAATTAAATATCTGTATTTTTGGAGAGAAATACAGAAATTTGTCTGGCTTTTTTTGTTAGATAGCAAGTGGGATCAGAATGAAATATCTGTATTTTTCTTTAAAGAAATACAGATTTTTTCTGTTTTTTATTGATGGATTGTAAGAGATATCATAAATAAATATCTGTATTTTTTGGAGAGAAATACAGAAATGTTTATGGCTTTTTTGATAAATAGCAAGTGGTATCAGGATGAAGTATGTGTATTTTTTTACAGAAATACAGAAATGTTTCTGTTCTTTTTTTATAGATTGCACGAGGTATCATAATTAAATATTTGTATTTTTTGGAGAGAAATACAGAAATTTTTATGGCTTTTTTGATAGATAGCAAGTGGGTTCTGAATAAAAAATCTGTATTTTTTTTACAGAAATACAGACATTTTTCTGGCTTTTTTGATACATAGCAAGTAGGATCAGAATGAAATATCTGTATTTTTTTTACAGAAGTACAGAAGTTTTTATATCTGTATTTTTTTTTACAGAAATACTCTTTGTATCTTTCTATAGATAGCAAGTGGTATCAGAATTAAATATCTGTATTTTTTTACAGAAATACAGAAAATGTTCAGGCTTTTTTGATAGCAAGCAGGATCAGAAATAAATATCTGTATTTTTTTTACAGAAATACAGAAACTTTTCTGTTTTTTTTTTTTTTTGATAGATTGCATAAGGTATCATAATTACATATCTGTATTTTTTCGACTCTAGATGCCAATTTCTAATGTCATCCACACTCCATCTCAGGGCTTAATTCTTCCTCCTCCTCCTGCTTTTACTGCTGCTGCCTGGCCAGTACCCAACTCTAGATGCCAGTTACTAATGCCGTCCACACTTCGTCTCAGAACCCACCGCCTCCTCCTCCTGGTGTTACTGCTGCTGCCTGCCCAGTAACCAAATCTGGATGAAATTACTAATGTCGTCCACACTTCCTCTCAGGGCCCACCGCCTTCTACTCATCCTGTTACTGCTGCTGCCTGCCAAGTACCCAACTCTAGATGCCAATTACTAATGTCGTCCACACTCCGTCTCAGGGCCTAATGCCTCCTCCTCATGCTGTTACTGCTGCTGCCTG